>NC_092444.1:7836325-8032992 GCF_036169615.1 Heliangelus exortis | reverse complement strand
AACCCTAACCCTAACCCTAACCCTAACCCTAACCCTAACCCTAACCCTAACCCTAACCCTAACCCTAACCCTAACCCTAACCCTAACCCTAACCCTAACCCTAACCCTAACCCTAACCCTAACCCTAACCCTAACCCTAACCCTAACCCTAACCCTAACCCTAACCCTAACCTAACCCTAACCCTAACCCTAACCCTAACCCTAACCCTAACCCTAACCCTAACCCTAACCCTAACCCTAACCCTAACCCTAACCCTAACCCTAACCCTAACCCTAACCCTAACCCTAACCCTAACCCTAACCCTAACCCTAACCCTAACCCTAACCCTAACCCTAACCCTAACCCTAACCCTAACCCTAACCCTAACCCTAACCCTAACCACCCTAACCCTAACCCTAACCCTAACCCTAACCCTAACCCTAACCCTAACCCTAACCCTAACCCTAACCCTAACCCTAACCCTAACCCTAACCCTAACCCTAACCCTAACCCTAACCCTAACCCTAACCCTAACCCTAACCCTAACCCTAACCCTAACCCTAACCCTAACCCTAACCCTAACCCTAACCCTAACCCTAACCCTAACCCTAACCCTAACCCTAACCCTAACCCTAACCCTAACCCTAACCCTAACCCTAACCCTAACCCTAACCCTAACCCTAACCCTAACCCTAACCCTAACCCTAACCCTAACCCTAACCCTAACCCTAACCCTAACCCTAACCCTAACCCTAACCCTAACCCTAACCCTAACCCTAACCCTAACCCTAACCCTAACCCTAACCCTAACCCTAACCCTAACCCTAACCCTAACCCTAACCCTAACCCTAACCCTAACCCTAACCCTAACCCTAACCCTAACCCTAACCCTAACCCTAACCCTAACCCTAACCCTAACCCTAACCCTAACCCTAACCCTAACCCTAACCCTAACCCTAACCCTAACCCTAACCCTAACCCTAACCCTAACCCTAACCCTAACCCTAACCCTAACCCTAACCCTACCAACCCTAACCCTAACCCTAACCCTAACCCTAACCCTAACCCTAACCCTAACCCTAACCCTAACCCTAACCCTAACCCTAACCCTAACCCTAACCCTAACCCTAACCCTAACCCTAACCCTAACCCTAACCCTAACCCTAACCCTAACCCTAACCCTAACCCTAACCCTAACCCTAACCCTAACCCTAACCCTAACCCTAACCCTAACCCTAACCCTAACCCTAACCCTAACCCTAACCCTAACCCTAACCCTAACCCTAACCCTAACCCTAACCCTAACCCTAACCCTAACCCTAACCCTAACCCTAACCCTAACCCTAACCCTAACCCTAACCCTAACCCTAACCCTAACCCTAACCCTAACCCTAACCCTAACCCTAACCCTAACCCTAACCCTAACCCTAACCCTAACCTAACCCTAACCCTAACCCTAACCCTAACCCTAACCCTAACCCTAACCCTAACCCTAACCCTAACCCTAACCCTAACCCTAACCCTAACCCTAACCCTAACCCTAACCCTAACCCTAACCCTAACCCTAACCCTAACCCTAACCCTAACCCTAACCCTAACCCTAACCCTAACCCTAACCCTAACCCTAACCCTAACCCTAACCCTAACCCTAACCCTAACCCTAACCCTAACCCTAACCCTAACCCTAACCCTAACCCTAACCCTAACCCTAACCCTAACCCTAACCCTAACCCTAACCCTAACCCTAACCCTAACCCTAACCCTAACCCTAACCCTAACCCTAACCCTAACCCTAACCCTAACCCTAACCCTAACCCTAACCCTAACCCTAACCCTAACCCTAACCCTAACCCTAACCCTAACCCTAACCCTAACCCTAACCCTAACCCTAACCCTAACCCTAACCCTAACCCTAACCCTAACCCTAACCCTAACCCTAACCCTAACCCTAACCCTAACCCTAACCCTAACCCTAACCCTAACCCTAACCCTAACCCTAACCCTAACCCTAACCCTAACCCTAACCCTAACCCTAACCCTAACCCTAACCCTAACCCTAACCCTAACCCTAACCCTAACCCTAACCCTAACCCTAACCCTAACCCTAACCCTAACCCTAACCCTAACCCTAACCCTAACCCTAACCCTAACCCTAACCCTAACCCTAACCCTAACCCTAACCCTAACCCTAACCCTAACCCTAACCCTAACCCTAACCCTAACCCTAACCCTAACCCTAACCCTAACCCTAACCCTAACCCTAACCCTAACCCTAACCCTAACCCTAACCCTAACCCTAACCCTAACCCTAACCCTAACCCTAACCCTAACCCTAACCCTAACCCTAACCCTAACCCTAACCCTAACCCTAACCCTAACCCTAACCCTAACCCTAACCCTAACCCTAACCCTAACCCTAACCCTAACCCTAACCCTAACCCTAACCCTAACCCTAACCCTAACCCTAACCCTAACCCTAACCCTAACCCTAACCCTAACCCTAACCCTAACCCTAACCCTAACCCTAACCCTAACCCTAACCCTAACCCTAACCCTAACCCTAACCCTAACCCTAACCCTAACCCTAACCCTAACCCTAACCCTAACCCTAACCCTAACCCTAACCCTAACCCTAACCCTAACCCTAACCCTAACCCTAACCCTAACCCTAACCCTAACCCTAACCCTAACCCTAACCCTAACCCTAACCCTAACCCTAACCCTAACCCTAACCCTAACCCTAACCCTAACCCTAACCCTAACCCTAACCCTAACCCTAACCCTAACCCTAACCCTAACCCTAACCCTAACCCTAACCCTAACCCTAACCCTAACCCTAACCCTAACCCTAACCCTAACCCTAACCCTAACCCTAACCCTAACCCTAACCCTAACCCTAACCCTAACCCTAACCCTAACCCTAACCCTAACCCTAACCCTAACCCTAACCCTAACCCTAACCCTAACCCTAACCCTAACCCTAACCCTAACCCTAACCCTAACCCTAACCCTAACCCTAACCCTAACCCTAACCCTAACCCTAACCCTAACCCTAACCCTAACCCTAACCCTAACCCTAACCCTAACCCTAACCCTAACCCTAACCCTAACCCTAACCCTAACCCTAACCCTAACCCTAACCCTAACCCTAACCCTAACCCTAACCCTAACCCTAACCCTAACCCTAACCCTAACCCTAACCCTAACCCTAACCCTAACCCTAACCCTAACCCTAACCCTAACCCTAACCCTAACCCTAACCCTAACCCTAACCCTAACCCTAACCCTAACCCTAACCCTAACCCTAACCCTAACCCTAACCCTAACCCTAACCCTAACCCTAACCCTAACCCTAACCCTAACCCTAACCCTAACCCTAACCCTAACCCTAACCCTAACCCTAACCCTAACCCTAACCCTAACCCTAACCCTAACCCTAACCCTAACCCTAACCCTAACCCTAACCCTAACCCTAACCCTAACCCTAACCCTAACCCTAACCCTAACCCTAACCCTAACCCTAACCCTAACCCTAACCCTAACCCTAACCCTAACCCTAACCCTAACCCTAACCCTAACCCTAACCCTAACCCTAACCCTAACCCTAACCCTAACCCTAACCCTAACCCTAACCCTAACCCTAACCCTAACCCTAACCCTAACCCTAACCCTAACCCTAACCCTAACCCTAACCCTAACCCTAACCCTAACCCTAACCCTAACCCTAACCCTAACCCTAACCCTAACCCTAACCCTAACCCTAACCCTAACCCTAACCCTAACCCTAACCCTAACCCTAACCCTAACCCTAACCCTAACCCTAACCCTAACCCTAACCCTAACCCTAACCCTAACCCTAACCCTAACCCTAACCCTAACCCTAACCCTAACCCTAACCCTAACCCCTAACCCTAACCCTAACCCTAACCCTAACCCTAACCCTAACCCTAACCCTAACCCTAACCCTAACCCTAACCCTAATGGCGTGGCCGGGGTGTGGTTAGGGTTGGGGGTGTGGCAGGGGGCGGGGTTAGGGGTGTGGTTAGGGTTGGGGGTGTGGCAGGGGGCGGGGTTAGGGGCGTGGGGTTAGGGGTGTGGTTAGGGTTGGGGGTGTGGTAGTGGGTGGGGTTAGGGGCGTGGTTGGGGCGTGGTTAGGGTTGGGGGTGTGGTAGTGGGCGGGGTTACGGGCGTGGCCGGGGCGTGGTTAGGGTTGGGGGTGTGGCAGGGGGCGGGGTTAGGGGCGTGGGGTTAGGGGTGTGGTTAGGGTTGGGGGTGTGGTAGTGGGTGGAGTTAGGGGCGTGGTTGGGGCGTGGTTAGGGTTGGGGGCGTGGTAGTGGGCGGGGTTAGGGGCGTGGCCCGGGCGTGGTTAGGGTTGGGGGTGTGGTAGTGGGCGGGGTTACGGGCGTGGCCGGGGCGTGGTTAGGGTTGGGGGTGTGGCAGGGGGCGGGGTTAGGGGCGTGGGGTTAGGGGTGTGGTTAGGGTTGGGGGTGTGGTAGTGGGTGGAGTTAGGGGCGTGGTTGGGGCTTGGTTAGGGTTGGGGGCGTGGTAGTGGGCGGGGTTAGGGGCGTGGCCCGGGCGTGGTTAGGGTTGGGGGTGTGGCAGGGGGTGGGGTTAGGGGCGTGGTCGGGGCGTGGTTAGGGGCGTGGTAGTGGGCGGGGTTAGGGGCGTGGCCGGGGCGTGGTTAGGGTTGGGGGTGTGGCAGGGGGCGGGGTTAGGGGCGTGGGGTTAGGGGTGTGGTTAGGGTTGGGGGTGTGGTAGTGGGTGGAGTTAGGGGCGTGGTTGGGGCTTGGTTAGGGTTGGGGGCGTGGTAGTGGGCGGGGTTAGGGGCGTGGCCCGGGCGTGGTTAGGGTTGGGGGTGTGGCAGGGGGTGGGGTTAGGGGCGTGGTCGGGGCGTGGTTAGGGGCGTGGTAGTGGGCGGGGTTAGGGGCGTGGCCGGGGCGTGGTTAGGGTTGGGGGTGCGGTTAGGGGCGTGGTCGGGGCGTGGTTAGGGTTGGGGGTGTGGCAGGGGGCGGGGTTAGCGGCGTGGTTAGGGTTGGGGGTGTGGTGGGGGCTGGGGTTAGGGGGTAGGAGGGGCTACGGGTGTGGGGGGTGGGGTTTGGCGGGTGGGAGGGGCTAGGGGTCGGAGGGGGCGGGGTCCGGGGGTGGGAGGGGCTAGGGGTCGGAGGGGGCGGGGTCGGGGGGTGGGAGGGGCTAGGGGTCGGAGGGGGCGGGGTCGGGGGGTGGGAGGGGCTAGGGATGGGAGGGGGCGGGGTCGGGGGGTGGGAGGGGCTAGGGATGGGAGGGGGCGGGGTCGGGGGGTGGGAGGGGCTAGGGATGGGAGGGGGCGGGGTCGGGGGGTGGGAGGGGGCGGGGTCCGGGGGTGGGAGGGGCTGGGGGTGGGATTGGGCTGGGTAGTGGGGTGGGAGTGGTGGTGGGAGGGTGTGTGGGTGTGAGTGGGTTGGGTTTGGGGGGTAGGAGGGGCTACGGGTGTGGGGGGTGGGGTTTGGCGGGTGGGAGGGGCTAGGGGTCGGAGGGGGCGGGGTCGGGGGGTGGGAGGGGCTAGGGGTCGGAGGGGGCGGGGTCGGGGGGTGGGAGGGGCTAGGGGTCGGAGGGGGCGGGGTCGGGGGGTGGGAGGGGCTAGGGATGGGAGGGGGCGGGGTCGGGGGGTGGGAGGGGCTAGGGATGGGAGGGGGCGGGGTCGGGGGGTGGGAGGGGGCGGGGTCCGGGGGTGGGAGGGGCTGGGGGTGGGATTGGGCTGGGTAGTGGGTTGGGAGTGGTGGTGGGAGGGTGTGTGGGTGTGAGTGGGTTGGGTTTGGGGGGTAGGAGGGGCTAGGGGTGGGGTTATGCTAATTTATGCTAATTTCCCTATATACTAGTATATAAAAAATTAAAAATAATATGTCCGGTGCAGCCCCAGCAGCCCCTTGGGAGGAAAAAAAATTTTTTTTTTTTTAAAATTTTTTTTTTTTTTTTTCCTCCCAAGGGGCTGCTGGGGTTTTTTTTTTAAATTATAATTTAATTTTATTTATTTAAATTTAAAACTTGTCACTAAATTTGTGACAAGTTTAAAGAGAAACAGAGAAAGTAAAGAGAAAGAGAAACAGAGAAAGTAAAGAGAAAGAGAAACAGAGAAAGTAAAGAGAAAGAGAAACAGAGAAAGTAAAGAGAAAGAGAAACAGAGAAAGTAAAGAGAAAGAGAAACAGAGAAAGTAAAGAGAAAGAGAAACAGAGAAAGTAAAGAGAAAGAGAAACAGAGAAAGTAAAGAGAAAGAGAAACAGAGAAAGTAAAGAGAAAGAGAAACAGAGAAAGTAAAGAGAAACAGAGAAACAGAGAAAGTAAAGAGAGAGAAACAGAGAAACAGAGAAAGTAAAGAGAAACAGAGAAAGTAAAGAGAAACAGAGAAAGTAAAGAGAAACAGAGAAAGTAAAGAGAAACAGAGAGAAGTAGAAGAGAAACAGAGAGAAGTAGAAGAGAAACAGAGAAAAATAGAAGAGAAACAGAGAGAAGTAGAAGAGAAACAGAGAAAAGTAGAAGAGAAACAGAGAAAAGGAGAAAAAGACAAGGAGAAAGACAAAATAGAAGAGAGAATGACAGTAGATTAAAGACAATAGAAGAGAGAAAGAGAAAGACAGTAGAAGACATGAACAGACAGTAGAAGAGGGAGACACAGGAACAAAGTGGACAGTAGAGAATGAGTTGGCCAACTCAAGACAGAAGAGACAGACAAATAGAATTTGACACAGGCAGACACAGACACACCAACACAGACATACACAGCCAATCCAGTCACTACAAAGAGACAACATACAAAACCTACCTTAAGAAATAATGAGACAGGACACAGCAAAGCAAAACACAGCTTTATTCAAGTTTTATTGGTCCCTAACTGAGATAACAATGAGACAGGACACAGCAAAGCAAAACACAGCTTTATTCAAGTTTTATTGGTCCCTAACTGAGATAACAATGACACGAGACACAGCAAGGCAAAACACAGCTTTATTCAAGTTTTATTGGTCCCTAACCAAGGATACAATGACACAAGGCATTGCATAGCAAAACACAGATTTATTCAAGTTTTATTGATACCTAACCAAGGAAACAATGACACGAGACACAGCATGGCAAAACACAGACTTAGAGTTTTATTGGTACCTAACCGATGAAATGACACAGTACACAAAACCAGAAAAAATGCCTTTATATACTAGCTCAAATTTGTTCCACACACCTAATATATCTTTAGAATCCCCTTCTCTAAACAAGTGACCTACAGAAATAACTAAGGACCCTTCACAACATCTGCCTGGCTTACTATCTCAGTGTTGCCTTTCAATTCTCCAAACTACCCCTCTGACACAACTATGCCGTCCTCTCCTGCAAAGATCCCAATTACATTTTACTATCGTTGGTACTCACTTCTGCCATGAATCCACAATGCTCCCCCGGAGCTGTGCTCCGGGAGGCCTCCTAAATCATCCTGCCTGCCAAAACCCAGGTCCCAGGCCTTTCTGCATCCAAACATAGGCGATGAACATCGCCTCGCAGACCGACCGGGACCCGGGAAAAAAAACCCCAGCCGGGGGAGCGAAAAAAAAATCCCCCAGCTGGGGCTTTTTTATTCTAAGTATTTTTTTTTTAAGTACCTGAAAAGGAAACAATGGTTACCTCCACATATACAACACAGACAACACCTACCCCCCAAGCCTATTATTATTACACAACACTGCCAATAAAATTCCTCAACCCTCATTCCACTGCTGCACAAGCCACTACCAGCTCTCAGCTACCAGCTATAGTTTCACTGCTTCTATCCGCCTACACCCTTCATCCACCGTGCTCCTCAGGAGCTGTGCTCCTGGAAGCCTCCAAAATCATCCTGCCTGCCAAAACCCAGGTCCCAGGCCTTTCTGCGTCCAAACATAGGCGATGAACATCGCCTCGCAGACCGACCGGGACCCGGGAAAAAAAACCCCAGCCGGGGGAGCGAAAAAAAAATCCCCCAGCTGGGGCTTTTTTATTCTAAGTATTTTTTTTTAAGTACCTGAAAAGGAAACAATGGTTACCTCCACATATACAACACAGACAACACCTACCCCCCAAGCCTATTATTATTACACAACACTGCCAACAAAATTCCTCCGCCCTCATTCCACTGCTGCACAAGCCACTACCAGCTCTCAGCTACCAGCTATAGTTTCACTGCTTCTATCCCCCTACACCCTTCATCCACCGTGCTCCTCAGGAGCTGTGCTCCTGGAAGCCTCCAAAATCATCCTGCCTGCCAAAACCCAGGTCCCAGGCCTTTCTGCGTCCAAACATAGGCGATGAACATCGCCTCGCAGACCGACCGGGACCCGGGAAAAAAAACCCCAGCCGGGGGAGCGAAAAAAAAATCCCCCAGCTGGGGCTTTTTTATTCTAAGTATTTTTTTTTAAGTACCTGAAAAGGAAACAATGGTTACCTCCACATATACAACACAGACAACACCTACCCCCCAAGCCTATTATTATTACACAACACTGCCAATAAAATTCCTCAACCCTCATTCCACTGCTGCACAAGCCACTACCAGCTCTCAGCTACCAGCTATAGTTTCACTGCTTCTATCCCCCTACACCCTTCATCCACCGTGCTCCTCAGGAGCTGTGCTCCTGGAAGCCTCCAAAATCATCCTGCCTGCCAAAACCCAGGTCCCAGGCCTTTCTGCATCCAAACATAGGCGATGAACATCGCCTCGCAGACCGACCGGGACCCGGGAAAAAAAAACCCCAGCCGGGGGAGCGAAAAAAAAATCCCCCAGCTGGGGCTTTTTTATTCTAAGTATTTTTTTTAAGTACCTGAAAAGGAAACAATGGTTACCTCAACATACAATGTACAAGCACAGGCTACACCTAAATCACTATGATACAAGCAAGCTAGCCCACAAAAACCAAGCCATCTACCCTACAAGAACCTGCAGCTACCACTATAGCACAATAAATGACTAAGAACTACATTTAAAAAATAAAAAAATTACAAGGCAATACACATTTCAATACAAGGCAATACACATTTCAATACAAGGCAATACACATTTCAATACAAGGCAATACACATTTCAATACAAGGCAATTCACATTTCAATACAAGGCAATTCACATTTCAATACAAGGCAATTCACATTTCAATACAAGGCAATTCACATTTCAATACAAGGCAATTCACATTTCAATACAAGGCAATTCACATTTCAATACAAGGCAATTCACATTTCAATACAAGGCAATACACATTTCAATACAAGGCAATACACATTTCAATACAAGGCAATACACATTTCAATACAAGGCAATACACATTTCAATACAAGGCAATACACATTTCAATACAAGGCAATACACATTTCAATACAAGGCAATTCATATTTCAATACAAGGCAATACACTTTCAGGTATAAGGCAATATAAGTACATCAGTACAAAGCAACAGACACTCAATTAAGGCAATACAAGTACAGCACTACACACACACAGGTACAAGGCAACACACACACAGGTACAAGGCAACACACACACAGGTACAAGGCTACCCACACCCAGGTCCAAGCTTCAAGTACATCACTACAAGGCAATACACATTTCAATACAAGGCAATACACATTTCAATACAAGGCAATACACATTTCAATACAAGGCAATACACATTTCAATACAAGGCAATACACATTTCAATACAAGGCAATACACATTTCAATACAAGGCAATACACATTTCAATACAAGGCAATACACATTTCAATACAAGGCAATACACATTTCAATACAAGGCAATACACTTTCAGGTATAAGGCAATATAAGTACATCAGTACAAAGCAACAGACACTCAATTAAGGCAATACAAGTACAGCACTACCCACACACAGGTACAAGGCTACCCACACACAGGTACAAGGCTACCCACACACAGGTACAAGGCTACCCACACACAGGTACAAGGCTACCCACACACAGGTACAAGGCAACACACACACAGGTACAAGGCAGGTCCAAGGCTACCCACACCCAGGTCCAAGCTTCAAGTACATCACTACAAGGCAATTCACATTTCAAGACAAGGCAATTCACATTTCAAGACAAGGCAATTCACATTTCAAGACAAGGCAATTCACATTTCAAGACAAGGCAATTCACATTTCAGGTATAAGGCAATATAAGTACATCAGTACAAAGAAACAGACACTCAATTAAGGCAATACAAGTACAGCACTACACACACACAGGTACGGGGCAACACACACACAGGTACGGGGCAACACACACACAGGTACGGGGCAACACACACACAGGTACGGGGCAACACACACACAGGTACGGGGCAACACACACACAGGTACGGGGCAACACACACACAGGTACGGGGCAACACACACACAGGTACGGGGCAACACACACACAGGTACGGGGCAACACACACACAGGTACGGGGCAACACACACACAGGTACGGGGCAGGTCCAAGGCTACCCACACCCAGGTCCAAGGCTACCCACACCCAGGTCCAAGGCTACCCACACCCAGGTCCAAGGCTACCCACACCCAGGTCCAAGCTTCAAGTACATCACTACAAGGCAGTACACAGTTGGTTTCAAGGCAATACACATACATCATTACAAAGCAATACACATGCAGTGGCAATGCATACCACTAGATTGTTACAACGCTATACTCGGTCAATTACAGCCAGTTCCATCACATTACACACACGAGTACGCTCACAATGCAGTCAAAAACCGTTATTGAAAATACAGTACGTATTCAAGTACAGAGTCCAGCGGGGAGGTAAACAAATATTCAGGACTATACACAAAGACAGACAAAGAAGGCATTACAGACTTCTGCTTAAGTCTGCATTACAGACTACTTACAGGCAAATACTTCAATGACTCCGTCAAGTACTACAACTACACAAACTCAATTTCAGCACAGACTCAAATTAGGATTAAACTGCAAGGCATCACAAAGTCAAACAAAAGCCACTACAGACTAAATCTACCACTCTAAAGTAGGGCTGTAAAACTCAAACAATGAAGTAAGGCAGTACAAGTATATATTCAAATAAAAAGCTATGCAAAATCAATCCTTCACGTACATTGCAACACCGGGTCGTGTACCTAGTCCCCTACAATGCTATAGGCTCACTGGCACACTAATACAGTCCCATACAGGCAAATGTAGCGCACTACAGATTCAAACGCCATTACATTACATAGCAATACAGTGCAATAAAAACTCAAATAAGCACTCAAATATAGGGCACTGTAATCTAATACAGTACAACATGCTGTAACAAAGCCACCCTAACACACACACATAAGGCTTCACAGAACAATACAACCACACATGGAAAACACCAATGGAACCACAGACAGTAATACAGCCTATTTTGGTGCACTTGAGTAAAAAAATAGAGTAACAACTCAGACACCAGGTCAAGTACGGCGCGACACCAGGTCAAGTACAGCGCGACACCAGGTCAAGTACGGCGCGACACCAGGTCAAGTACGGCGCGACACCAGGTCAAGTACGGCGCGACACCAGGTCAAGTACGGCGCGACACCAGGTCAAGTACGGCGCGACACCAACATGAGCAATGCAGTAAATGTTCTAATACAGAAATACAAGGAGGGACTGAAGACACAGAACCTAGCACCTTTGTGGCACGTGGCCATAAAGCCATGGCAATTCAATTACAAAGCATTGCAAGGCACTGAGAACTAAATCACGCATACAATGTATATCTGGAAACCTACAGTACAAAGTCAGTATACTGCCAAACAGCAGATACAGAGCCCTACAAAACCAAACACCAGAACAACACATTTGTTACCTGATGGGCTTTGAGACTGAAACCCTGAAGGAGGCACAGATGAAATACAACATAGCGCTGCCGTGGAAACACAGTTTGCTAGACGAAAAGGCGCAGGTTCGGATGGTCTCCCTGAAGAGGGTTCTCCATAAACCGTGCAGAATCCTAGGGCGTCCTGTCTACCGGCACCGACTGTCCCACAGCACGCCCTCCTCAGACAGCACGCTCATCGGAGACGCCGTGCTTCTGTCACCTAGAAGACCAAGAGACAAAATTACTGTTCTGCTCTGTAAAACGATCCTCGTCATTCCCACCACTCCACCTCACCTCACTTCAAATGCTCAGCCAAGTCCAACAATGGCCAGGACAGCATCTGCAAAAAAAAAAAAAAAAAAAAAAAAAAAAAAAAAGGCAAATGCTTTAGCGAGTGGTCAAGGACTTTGATCTTACTGAAGGAGCTTACTAGCATCTCACCTTCTTAAGCAGTTGATGGGTGTACTTCCTGACACCTCAATGGCTCTACAGGGCACCTGAAAAGAAAAAGGCAATTTGTAATATACTGCTGCTTCTAACAAAACCCTCCCAGAGAATTGCCCAATCTCCTTTACCTTAATCCTTTGCCAGATGCCCCTCAGGCATGTTAGTCTGAACTGGATACCGAGGCACCACCTGAAAAAATACACAGGTAATGTTTTTTACTTCAATACTACTCATAACATTTAACACATCCAGCAGGCAATTTCACAGTGCTCACCTTCCAAAGGTCATGTCCCATTGAGATGAACTGCCTGCTCTACACAGCTTTGCAACCTAAAAAAAAAAAAAAAAAAAAAACACATTAATGCTACTCAGAGCAACTACATCCACCTGCCCTGTGACAGACTTTACCAAGCCTTGCTATAACATTCAGCTACCCACCTGCTTTGCTTTTTGTTTCATGTCATGGACTTCTGCATCTGTAAGAAATAAATCAAACTAATCTCAGGGATTCTAATAAATATTGAAAGCAACTCCCCACCAACACCAAACACTGACTAACCTTCAGGTGGCATCTTTCTCTCCTCCTCCAGCCTTTTTCTGCTCGTCTTTGTCACACAGCATCTGAAAAACAGTATTATGCAAGTCACTGAAATGCTGCTCAACAGCTGGAATATTCCCTTAGGGCTCTTCCAACAAACCCTGACCCTACAACTCCAGGCAGGGCAGCTCCAAACCAAACACTCAAACTCAAGACACAACCCTGCAAACCATGAGACTATGTCAAGAGACCACCAAGCAAGAAGCATCTCTCCGGCATCCAAGACTGCTTGGCAAGAAGACCTACGGCAATGTGACTGCAAAGCTAGGAAATGAAGCGATGGATGCCAAAAAACATGGACTTCAAGACCTGAGGACACAAGGACGTGGGGATCGATTCCCACTCTGGGAAAATCTAAGACCAGAGATGCTGATGCAGGTGGCAATGATGTTTCAGAAGATGACCATCAAGAAACTTCCGAGATGAAAGACCAATATATGGTTTACATCTGTCACACAAGAAAAAGATGCTGCTGACCAGGAAATGCTTTCCAGGGATGATGCCCAAGACGCAGGACTTGTTCTGTGAGGACATACAGAAGACCATCAAGGCCTGAGGAAGCTCCGAGACAAAGACGGACAACACAAAACACACAACCCCAGACACCAAGGTTGGAGCTGCCCTGCCCACACTAGCATTGTGCTGGAAACTAACTGGCTCCGCTTATCCACGCAAAGGGGGCCACTCCCAGACAGCCCTCTCCCAGAAAGCGAACTTCAAAATCCCTCCGGCAACTCCCAACCTCAACCCCCCAACAGTTCAGTCCCTCGACTTATCTTTCCGAGAGCTGGGGTTCGGAATCTACGTCCAGCGGCAAACACCACTCCGTGACAGGCATGTTCCTTCAGTACACACATTCCTGTTCACCATCTGCAATCAGAAAAAAAAAAAAAAAAAGGAAAAAATCAGAATCCATGTCACCAGTTAGGACCGCTTCAGCCATCTCCAACCACTTACACTACAAAAAAGAGGCCTCAGAAGAGTCCCACAGCATTCTTCTCCCCTTCTTGATCCAGAGTTCAATCCTGTCTACACCACTGCTTTGGGCACCTAAAAAGAACAAGAGAGAGTTACTGTTCTGATGATTGATCATCACGAGCTCCCTGAACCCCCCCTGTACCACCTCACCTTTAAGGGTCATCTGTTCTCAACAGTAGGAGGCACACCGCCTGCGAAAATAGAGGAAACATTTAACCGAGTTGATATAAAACACGTGAACGACTCTGCACACAGCCATCTCACCTTCTCCAACTGTTTCTCAAGACATGGCTTTGTCACTCCAGCACTGTGTGTGACACCTGCAAAAGTCAAGGCAAAAGGCACACGCTGAGATATTGCCTCCAACTACACCCAGGCCACTGTGACATCTATCTCCTGCTCCATTACCTTTGCCCCTCACCCATGTGTCTGCCATCTCTTTGGGGTACCATGATGAGGTTAGGAGGGCACCTGAAAAACAAACAAACAAAAAAAAAAAAAAAACACAAAACAACAAGGGGTGCTCATGACCAACCAATAATACAACACCTGAGAATAACTGCTCCTCCAGCCCACCGGCCATTGCTCACCTTGCCACAGCCACCTCTGGTGTCCGTACCCCGCTTCGCTCGCCGCTTCCGCCTTCAAAATGACAACAAACCATAATGTGGTCAGGTAGCCAAGGGAGGCAGCTTCCCACCAACTGCACCCCCTGACTAACCTTCAGCTGGTTCCCTTGTTCCTCCTCCATCCGTTTCTTGCTCATCCTTGACTTGCGGGATCTGAAAAACAGGATTACACAAGTTACCGCGCCGCCGCTCAACACCGAATCGGTCAGGTTGTGGTGCATCTGTGGCCCCTGATCCTACATGGCAGGCAGGGCAGCTCCAAGCCAAACACTCACAGGCACAGACTGACCCGAGACACAGCCACGTGAGTCACAAGACTTGAGCTCAAGATAAAACTCGCAGCAAGAAGAGGAACTCTGGAATCCAAGACTTTTGGGCAATAAGACCTACGGCGATGCGTCTGCAAAGCGAGGGAACGAAGCGACGGACGCCCGAGAAGCCGCCTTCAAGACCTGAGGATGCAAGGATGTGGGGAATGAGTCCCCCTCAGGGAAACTGGATGGACAGAGATCAGATGACAATGCAATTGAGAACGACACTGCGGAAGACAACCATCAAGAAACTTCCAAGTCAAGAGACCGATCTGCAATTTAAACTCATTGTGCAGAATAACACGCTGCTGATCAGTACCGTGCTGATCAGGAAAGGCTTTGCAGGGATAATGCCCAAGATGCGAGACATGCTCTGTGAGGACACGCAGAAGACCATCAAGACTGGAAGAAGCTCTAAGACAAAGACAGACAACACAAGATACACAACCCCACACACCAAGGCTGGAGCTGCCCTGCCCACCCTAGCATTGTGCTGGAAACTAACATGCTCTGTTCACCCACTCAAAGGGGGCTAATTGTAGACAGCCCTCTCCCAGATGCCATCTTCAAAATCCCTCCTGCAACTCCAAGCCTCAGCCCCTCTGCAACCAAGTTCCTGTACTTAGCTTTCAGAGGGCTGTAGGTCTAAATTTATGTCCAGCAACAAAACCACGTTGTCTGACTAGCACGTTCCTGCAGTTTTAAGGTTCCTCTTCAACAACTGCATTAAAAAAAAAAAAGTAACAAATAGAAAAAAAAAAAAAAAGTAATAAATAGAAAAAAAAAATCTGCATGCAACCATATTCTTGCTATAAAGAGCTCTAACTTTTGTAGTTTTAAAGTTCTTACCTTAAAGAGTCTTCCCAAACAGCCCAGACAGCTCAACAGCTGCAGTCAGCTCCAGGAGTAGGAGAGCTCTGACCTCAAAGAAGCCCAAGAGCTGACTGAAGACCCTAGCCAAAGGCTGTGGCTTATATACCACAGGCACCACCCACAGCTTTTCCCACAATCCCCTGGGAAAGAGGAGGTGGCAATTACCACAAGGTATAAAAGCAGCCAGAGGAGAAGCAGTCAGTTTTCTCCTCTTTCTTCAGTTTGCGGGACAAGCAGAGAGACTCCGTGATGCCGGCTGAGGAATTTTGGGTTTTTTCTCTCTCCTTGTAACTTCAGCGACGTGATCAGGTAAGAATTCAACCCAAAGGGAACCTTAACAGAGTAAAGGTCATTGGAGACTTGTATTAGACAGAAAAGAGGAAAGAACAAGTGCGGTGGGTCACAGATATGGACTCGCAAAGTCTCCTGAAAGACTCAGAGGGGTGAGAGCTCTGCAACAAAGCTAAAAGTGCGCTAAAGGCAAGCTGGAAGGCAGCATTCTGTTAGAGGGGTCATTTTTGGATCGAAGACGCTGAAGAAAGCTGAGGGGCACAAGCAGCAGTCTGGAGGGGATTTTAATAGAGTACAGGCGTCCCTGGGATGTTGGGAACCGAATGACAGACGGCGTCAGAAGAGGTTCTCGTGGAGCGAAAAAGGCGTAAAATGCGCAACGGAGCCGGAAGGTGGCTGTGGGATGCCGAGGGGGGGGGGCGTGAGGTTGGCCTCCGGAGGTGTGGTGGTGAGAGAAGGGTGCTGTGAGAGAGGTAAAAGGCGGCTGTGGGACACGAGGAAAAACCGTACGTGTCCAGTTGATGTACGGATGTCCTCGGGGGCTGAGGAACTGAACAGATGTCTAAGATCACAACAAATGAAGGAAGGGTTCTGGGGTGCAAAGAGAGCTTGAAGAAGGATTCTGTCTCAGTAAGAGAGCTAAAAAGAGCACCACAGAGATCGAAGGGCGTGGGGCGGCGTGAGGATGGTCTCGTAAGGAGCGGTGCCCTGAATGAGAGGGCTCTGATGAGCCATAATGTTGAAAAAGAGTCCGGGAAGACCCTCTGGCAGAGTTTTGAGGGGGAGACCCACCCCCGTCCCTTTCTGAACGCTTCCTCGGAGAGGACCCTGGGTGTGGCTGGATGTGGTCTTTGCCCCTGGCAGTAAAGCGGAGTTCATGCTCTCCCTCTGCCCCAGAGCTGGTGTATTTTATCTCTGCCTTTTAATACCTCGCTACCTGTCTGCATGATGTTCACCCGTCCCGTTGTATAAAGGGTTTCTTTAAAATGCATCTTACCCCAGGGTGATTGGTCTCTTGGGTCTTCTGCATGTGCCTTTGATTTCACTGGTTGTTTCATCTGAACCTGAAGTTCTGATGGTTTGCTGCCATCCCCAAATAAATTGATCCGTTTGCTTCCTGGTCTCCGTATGGAACTCTAGTTCCTGAAATTCAGCTTTCATTTTGCCGTCTCCGTGTCCTGTGGACTTATCTGGCTCTCGAGGGGGGAGGGGCTTGCTGCGCTGCTTTTCTATTAGTTTTTTTTTTTTTTCTTGGTGTTTCACGTGGCATCGGTTTCACTAGATTTCAAGGACAGTTGAGACTGTCCTGAGGTCTATATAGATCTGCTACTTAATATGATACTTGGCCAGATGGGCGGGGTCAGCGCAAAAGACACAGGCACCCAAATAAAGAAGTTAGTTTATATTTACTGATGTATTAAATTATAAGAGAACAAGTGCAGAAACAAACAACAAAACTGAAGTGCGATAGCAAAGTCAAAGCAAAACACAGCAACTCATCTAATTGTTACTATACAGACGCAGCGATAAAGAGTAAGAAAGACGTGTCGCCGATTGCCGTAATGGTTCGACTTTGCCTGGATCTGCGGTTGCTGGGGAGCCCTGGTTGTTACGAGGACACGGAGAACCCTTCCCAGCAGTTGGGAAATCCTACACGGTGCGTCCTCTTGTAGGTGAGGACGGCAGAAAGGGTCCAGTTTTTCGAGTATCCCGTTGCTGCTAGTCCGAAGGACTTGCGCTTTTCTTAACGTGAAAACGTCCGGTCTTACGCCCCCTAACGACCGAAACCGGGGCCTGGCTGGGGCTCAAGTCGCAGATCGTAGGGCTGCCTAAACTATCTCCCCTAGACATGTTACTGGTGGTTACCTAAAATATCTGCCCAGACAATTCAGTATATTGGCTGCTTTTGCACTCTCGTGGTTTGAAAAAAATTTCTCAGAATGGGGAGGGTAAGCTACTGTTTTCACAAACCTTTTTCCTCCTACATACTTAGCTGATCTCCCAGTAAACCAAATGTGCTCTGTCTCAGGATGAGTTAATAGATCCAAGTTTTTTTCAAGCCTCATTAAAGATTCATTTTTGAGTGCAAAATCAGGGTTTACTTCTTGATTATTCATGGGTGGCAGTGGCTAGCTGCTAGTGGAAGGCAGCCACACCATAGCCTCCCACTTTGGCTCTATCTTGAATATATTTGACCCATTGCATGATAGGAATTATGGCAGACAGAGCCTCTTTATATCCTACTGTCAGTTGTTCTAGTTCTAGCGCAGCCCAAAAACGTGCTAATGTAGTAGATGTTTGTGAATTCATGTTAAATAATTATAAAGTTAAATAATTATAAAGCCCAACTTTGAGAGTACTAATAATATATCTGTCTTCAACATTGTGAAATATACAAACGTAGGAATTCGTTGGAATGAAATATAACTGTTCTTTGGGTAACTACAAAGCTTAAGGGAACAAGAAACAAGACATCCACAGTTTCTGTACCCTGAAAACACTACAATGTACATCCTGTTGTGCTAATCTAAGCTGATTTTGCTGCTCAGCACATAGCACTGAATTTGAGGTGGTTTTACTGCTGACTGCAGAGCGTTGCACAGGAAAGAGCGAAGGAGCGCATGTGCGGAATCGAAGGGTAACGAGAGGGGAAACTGAGGCAGACACTGACTTCATCCAATGACCACCATATGGGGGTCAAAAAGACCCTCAGAGATAAAGTGGGCACGTGCCTTTGAAGGCCGCCTCTTCCAAGAACTAATAAACATAATCCAGCCTGTTCTAGAACAGTCATGAATATGTATTAGAATAGTTATGAATATTAAGGTATGGAATGTAAGACAAAAGATTAAACTTTAAGGCATGTGTGCGAGTGGAGCGGAGACTCCCCACGCACCCAGCGCTGTTTTGCTTATTGCAATTTTATTTATTAAATTAAACTATTAACAGAATATTGAGTCCCAGTCATTTATAACACTAATAACTCTCTAAGTGGAGTTGTTTTCTGCTTCTGGTAATTTTCTCCCCTGGGCTCCAAGTTCTGTGTAACCCGTTTACAGATTTGTTTGAGATCTCGTCTTATTTGTGAGGATCATAAATCCAAAACCTTTTGTTAAGCTTCTTCTGTTAATTCCAAATCAGCCTGCTGTTCACTTCTGCAAACTCACACTTTTCCCTTGTTACCTCACATAACAGGGTTACGATTGGTCCTACGTGTCAGATGCGCTGTCTCCAAAAACGAAACGATCCGACGCGTGCTAAGAATTGAACACCCCAATACACGCTGCCGCGCACTGAATATAAGAAGATACAAAACCATTGACCGGCGGTCGGGCATCTTTTTAGCGAAAAACTACAAATGAGTCTCCGGAAGTCCGCCATCTTGTTACCGGAAGTCGGCCATCTTTTCAGCGGAAAACTACAAACGAGTCTCCGGAAGTCGGCCATCTTGTTACCGGAAGTCGGCCATCTTTTTAGCGGAAAACTACAAATGAGTCTCCGGAAGTCGGCCATCTTATTACCGGAAAACTACAAATGAGCCTCCGAAAGTCGGCCATTTTGGTACCGGAAGTCGGCCATCTTTTCAGCGGAAAACTACAAATGAGTCTCCGGAAGTCGGCCATCTTGTCACCGGAAGTCGGCCATCTTTTTAGCAAGAAACCACAAACGAGTCTCCGGAAGTCGGCCATTTTGGTACCGGAAGTCGGCCATCTTTTCAGCGGAAAACTACAAATGAGTCTCCGGAAGTCGGCCATCTTGTCACCGGAAGTCGGCCATCTTTTTAGCAAGAAACCACAAACGAGTCTCCGGAAGTCGGCCATTTTGGTACCGGAAGTTGGCCATCATTTCAGCGGAAAACTACAAACGAGTCTCCGGAAGTCGGCCATTTTTTACCGGAAGTCGGCCATCTTTTTACCGAAAAACTACAAACGAGTCTCCGGAAGTCGGCTACTTGGTTCCGGAAGTCGGCCATCTTTTTACCGAAAAACTACAAACGAGTCTCCGGAAATCGGACAAATTGGAAGTTAAAAATTTAAGAACCCCCAGTGTCCCCTGAGCGTGGAAACACACCATCTGGCAGATCCTCTGATCTTCGCCAAAACCTGTCAATTTTCTCTTACTTCATAGATTCATTTAATCACTCGTGTTGGAAGGGGCCTTTAAGGAGCATCTGGTCCATCCCTCTACCTAATGCTATGGATTTGATGTCTTAACACTTTCTACAACGGGGGGAATCTACCGCTTCTCCTAGGAGACCATTCCAATCTTTTACTGTCCACATGGTGAAAAATGAACTTCTTATGTCCAATCAGAATTTCCCCATTACCTCTTATCCATTAAGCCCCACCTTACCTTGTTGCTGGACGACCAAAAATGAGAACTGTTGCAAGGCGAATGTCTCTTAGGGCACGGCCCTCCAAGGTCCAAACAGGTGTTCCAGCAGAAACTCACTAAGAGTGCTCTGAGTCTATTGCCCTCAGGGTTGCCTAGCCTGGCTCGGAGCTACTGCTCCCGAATCGGCTAACCTCTCTGCTGGCTTGCTCAGGAATGAGCTGAGATTGGGCTCCAGACCTCACCTTTTATTGGCCCCCTAATCCTGCTCATCTGCAGTTGGGGCCCACCCTAACCAGGCACAGGTGGGCTTAACACAAGCTCATGCCCTCTACCTGGCAATTAGTGGCACCTGGTTACCTCATTTCACTACAGAGAACAGTGAGCAGCTGACTGTCTGGCTGCTTCTGGTTACAGGAGGACAAAAAAAGGACATGGAGTGCAGCTGAGTAATGGGGAACATCTGGTTTCTAAAGGTCCAAAATAGAGAGTGTGTTTGGCTGCTTCACATGCTGTTTCCGGTTGCTAGAGGACTGGTGTCTGTCAGCAAGCCGGCAAGCATTTAAATACCCATTTACACATCTAATATCTGCTTTGGCCTATACATCAGCTTTGATACACTCCCACAGACTCCCTGGAGCAAAATATCCCCTGTCCCTCCTGGTCCCACACTCCCCCCTCACCTCTACCAGACAGCCTGACAGCCCTCACAGCCCTTTACCCCTCCCCACTCTAACTCCGGTGCTTAAAACACATCTCTGAAGACTATTAGGCAGGATTTGTCATTACATTCGTAACATCAAAGCAACGCTCTTGCTGGGCGCAGAAAAAGCTTCCATCCTTCCCTACTCCATTGCTGGGGTAGAGAACCCTGTATGGCTGCCTCTACTTGTATCACAAGAGACACCTACACACACACTGCAACAGTAGCGGCCTCGCATCCTGCTTAGACAGCAAAGCTGAAAGTAAAAAACGACTCCTGAAAGTAAAAAAATAAATTCACCATCTGCTCATGAGGTGTCCACATGTTTATACATATCCTATTTAAATACTTCTATAGGCAAGTATTTCACTTCCTTTCTGCATTCATGTAACTTGTACAACTGTTAACCGATACCATTACGTTTTCTATCTCAAACACGGGGATAATTTGACCAGGAATTTTTTGTGTGATACACAACCGGGAGGGAGAGCTGCCCAAAGGAGATGCTACCAAACCCCCAGGGAAATACCCCATTTAGAGGGAGACAGAAACATAGTACTTCAGAGCACTCCATCAAAACACCAGCAAAACACCTGCAGCATCCAACTGTCTCTCTGTTCAATGATTTAGGACAATTAGCTAAACTAGGTAATATGAGATCTAAAGCATTATGGGGCTGTTAGCGTCTAAACAATGCAGTTTGTACTTTATACAACTGCTTTTGTTACATTTATGATACAAAAAAATCTGTGGTAACTCTTTGGCTTTAATTTTTGAAGGATGATGGAGAGAAGGGAGGGTAAAACTGCAGGAGTCAAACAAATCCCCACTGCTGCAGTATATAAACTTACCAAAAAGGAGTCTCTGCTTTGTTAATACATCTGGACGTACCAAAACGTGCAGAGGAATGCATTTTCATCATCTCAGCTGCTGCAATTGTGAACCACAAAGCCAGAAACACCATCAACTTGAGAAAGATGTGCTGTGCTTCCCTCTTGAAAATGACCTTCTCTTTTTTTTTTTTGAAGGAGGAAAGAGTCTTGTTGCCGGTGACTTCCACAGACTCTTTTGGGATCTGCTCTGATGGGGAGTTTCCAAAATGCAACATCTTTGAATGAGAGGCATTTCTGTTTTGGACTCTCTCTTCCCATCTTCTATCAATATTCATGCTGAAGGGCAGTTGTTCCTGGTCTCCCAGCTTAGCTTGCAGCAGGCCAGGGATCAGATTCCTTCCTCAAGACAAGGCACATCAGGTAACTGGTATATTTCTGCAATCACCAGGCTCGTCTTCATAAAAAAAAAAAAAAAAAAAAAGCAGAGTGCCAGCAGGAAGCATCCGGAAGAATCCTATGGGTTGGCAAACCTCTTCTGCGACAACCTCCTTCGCCATCCCTTGAAGTACTCATCATCCCTAAAGACACCCCCCCAAAGTCATACAGAAATAGCACTTAAGCCATATCCCTAAGTTCTTGTCAGTGCAAAGTTAATGGTTGGACTCTATGATCTTGAAGGTCTTTTCTAATAAAGGTAATTCTGTGATTAGCACCATGGGCTTCCCCTCACCTGCTCTGTACCCATTCTATGCCAGATACTGCATCTGTCATTGTTTGTAGAACCCAAGCTACATCAAGAGACAAAATGACAGTTATACTTGAAGGAAGACACCAGCTCCATGTTCATCCTCACTACTACCCCAGCTCACCTCAAATGCTCATCCAGTCCCAAAAGTGGCCTACAAAGTTCATGCAAAAAAGTAACTGCTTCACTGAGTAGCCACATTATTCTCTGCTCTTTGACACTGACCTTACCTCGGACTACTTGCTATAGTCAGCAGCTTTGTCCCAGTGAGCCTGCTTAGGATATTTGCAAAAAACAAAAGCAATGTACCAAGATGCTGCCTCAAACAGCACCCTGCCTGCAACAATTCCCATCTCTTACTCCTTTACCTTGGCAATTTGCATATCCAGCCTCTGAAATTCTCTTATTGTCACATGGTGGCTACAATAAGAACCTATAAGCATCAACTGATGCTTCTAACTTCAACAACACACACCCAAAAAATAACTGCTCTTTGGTCCCACTAGTCATCACTCACCTCACCCCAGTCACCTTCAGTGACTATCCCACTTTGCTTACTGCTTCTACCTTCAAAATGAGTTAAACACACACTGTAATCAGGTAGCTACCAAAAGCACAGTCCCTCCAGCACTACACACTGACTGACCTGACTGCACTTCTTACAAGCGCATATTTGTCCTTTGCATCTGAAAGGAAGTGTTACACAAGTCACTGGAATGCTGAACAATGGACAAACAATTTCAGACAGCTCAATCCTAGTTAGGAAACCCATCTAGAGTATTACTACCCTCATGCCATTAATAAACACAGCCCCACAACTTTAAACCCATACACATACAACCGTTAACTACTGAGAGGGTCGATCTCCTGCGCTGCACAGGAAAAACCCTCTCATGAGGGTCCCATCACCTTCAAACACCCTCAAAGCAACTGCCCACCCAGCCTGAATATGGCTGCTCCGCCTAAGATCACTGTAAAATTGTGGCCTAAAAACTACAGGCAAACATCACCAGAGACCCTTATGGCTCTTCAATATCCCCAACTCTACACTCTGGGCAGAGCAGCTCCAGGCCAAACACAGAAACACAGACCAATCCAAGACACACCACTGCAAACTACAAGATTAAACATTAATAGAAAACTCCCAACAAGAATTACTCTGGGCTCCAAGAAGCTGGCCAAGAAGACCTACAGGGATGCAAGGGTGAGGCAAGGAGGCCCCATGGTGACATCAAGTGTCATAGAACATTTCCTGTTACAATAACTACTCTTCAAAATAACATATCAGATATGCAAGAAGACTAGCATCAAGACCTAAGGACGCAGAGACAAGGTTGCAAATGTGGAAAATTTATGACCAGAGATGCTCATTCGTTCATAAAGAAGATTTCAAAAGATGCCTATCAAGAAATTTGCAAGATGCAAGAAAAGAAGGATCCAGGTGGCACTATGATGATGATGATGACTAAATGTGTTCAACACCATGGGGATGATGTTCAATATTACTTGTTCTGTGAGGGACTCTGGAATCCAAGACTTTTGGGCAATAAGACCTACAGCGATGCGTCTGCAAAGCGAGGGAATGAAGCGACGGGTGCCCGAGAAACCGCCTTCGAGACCTGAGGACGCAAGGATGCGGGGAATGAGTCCCCGTCAGGGAAACTGGATGGACAGAGATCAGATGACAATGCAATTGGGAATGACATTGCAGAAGACAACCATCAAGAAACTTCCAAGTCAAGAGACCGATCTGCAATTTAGGCTCGTCGTGCGGAATAACACGCTGCTGATTAGCACCGTGCTGATCAGGAAAGGCTTTGCAGGGATAATGCCCAAGATGCGAGACTTGCTCTGTGAGGACACGCAGAAGACCATCAAGGACTGAGGAAGCTCTAAGACAACAAAGACTGACAACACAAAATGCACAACCCCACACACCGAGGCTGGAGCTGCCCTGCCCATGCTGGAATCATACTGGAAAGTAACCTGTTCCCTTCACCCACCCAAAGGGGGCTGCTCTCAGACAGCCCTCTCCCCTACACTAACTTCAAAACACCACCTGCAATTGCCAACCTCGACTCCTCTGCTCAGCCCCTCCCCACCCGCCCCTGGGCCCTCAACTTATCTTCAAGAGCGACAGCAGCACAAAGCCATGGTCGGTAATGAAAACCACATTGTTTGACTGGGATGTGCTTCCAGTCGCACGGCTCCTCTTCATCCCCTATATGTAGAAAAGGAAAAAAAAAAAACCCACAGATCACAAACAGCGCTGGCACAAGTCCCACTTAAGCCAACACACGCTACTTCCGCTGCACTCACCTCCTCAAGGGAGCCCCATGGTATACCATGCACCTTCTCGTTCCAGAGTTGAACGCTATCGCCACCATTGCTTGGGGCACCTGAAACACCAAGAGAAAGGGTTCCTGTTCTGCTGATCAGAAGTCACCAGCCCCACGAACCCCTCGCTACCAACTCAACTCAACTTCAACGCCCAGCCGGTTCCAAAGGTGGCACGCACAGCGCCTGCAAAAACAAAAGGAAACGTTTAAGTGACTTGATGTAAAATACATGGCTGACCCAGCCCACCACCATCTCACCTTCTCCAACCCCTCCTAAATGTGTGTCTTTGTCCCTCCAAGGATGGTTGTGGCACCTGCAAAAGTCAAAGCAAAAGGCACGTGCTGAGGTAGTGCCTCCAACAACAGGCAGCCCACTGTGATGTCCACCTCCTCCTCCTTTACCTCAGCCTCTCACCCATCTGCTGCCTGCCGTCCTTGTGGGGTGCCAAAAGTAGGTTTGGAGGACACCTGGAAAACACAAAAAACAGGGGATGCCAATGCTTTCAACGGCAAGAAAATACCTGAAAAATAACTGCTCCTTCTGCACACCAGCCTTTGCTCACCTTGCCAGAGCCACCTCCGGAACAGATATTCTGCTTCCTTGGCTGCTCTCACCTTCAAAAGGACAAACCAACCATAATGCGGTCAGGTAGTCAGGAGAGGGACCTTTGCTCCAACACCAACTAACCTTTGGATGGTGCCCTTCTTCCCTCCTGCTCTTTCACGTACATCCTTGTCACATGGGATCTGAAAAACAGTGATACACAGGTCACTGGAACACTGCCCAACAGTGCTGGACTAGTCCTTTAGGGCTCTTCCAAAAAACCCTGAACCTATAACTCTGGGAAGAGCAGCTCCAAGCCAAACACTCAGACCAATTCAAGACACAGCCGTGCAAATCATGAGACATGATCTCAAGAGAACACCAAGCAAAAAGAATATCTCTGGGATCCAAGACTGTTTGGCAAGAAGACCTACAGCAATGCAACTGCAAAACGAGGGGCTGAATCAAGGGATGCCAAAGAACCCAGGCTTCGAGACCTGATGACACGAGGATGCAGGGAATAAAGTCCCACTCTGGGAAAATCCATGACCAGAGATGATATGATGCTGATGCAGGTGGCGATGATGTTTCAGAAGATGACCATCAGGAAGCGTCCCAGATGAAAGACCTATCTACACTTCAAACTTGTCACACAAGAAGAAGATGCTGCTGACTAGGACTGTGCTGATGAGTAAAGGCCTTGCAGGGATGAGGGTCAAGATGTGGGACCTGCTCCAAGAGGACATCAAGACCTGAGGAAGCTTTAAGACAAACACATACAACACAAACTACACGCCACCACACACCAAGGCTGGAGCTGCCCGGCCCACACTGGCATCACATCAGAAATTAACCCACTTCCTTCACCTGACCAAAGGAGCCTGCTCCCAGACTGCCCTCTCCCCTACACTAACTTCAAAACCCCTTCCACAACTCCCACCAGCCTTGACCCCTCTACACCACTGGTCCCTCAACTTATCTTTCAGAGGACTGGCTCTCCAAAGTTGTGGTTAGCCAGGAAAATAGACAGGAGCAGCCCAGGATAATCCTCAACTTGCAAGGTTCCCCTTCACCACCTGCATTAAAAAATAAAAAAGTCATACCACAACACCAAAACAAGCAAACAAAAAAACTCCACACACATAACCACAACACCAAAACACCTACCAGAATATTCAGCAATAAGTCCAACATCGGCCAGCCCTGTTCTCTTCCAAATGTCCCAGCTTCACAGAAAAGCCCTGCAGGGTCCCACTCACCCACGCTTTCCGGAGTTGGACGCTGTAGGCATCGTCATTCAGGGCACCTAAAACGCACAAAACTATTGTTCTGCTTGAGAGAAGACACTAGCTCCACAAGCCCTGCACTACCACCTCACCTCCAGTGCTCATTCAATTCCTGGAACTTGCTAGCATCATGCCAGGGAGGGACAGGCTCCCATCAACCCCCCAAAGGGCACCGCTTCTGGACAGCCCGCTCCCCTACAGTAACTTTAAAACCCGAGCCAATGATTCCTAACCTTGGCCGCTCTACACAGACCCTCTCCATCATCCCTTTCTCTTACCTTTCAAACGGCGGGGGCTCTGAAGCACTGGACAGAAAAGTAACCCACATCGGCTGACGGGGATCTTCCCAAAACCACCAAGTTCCTCCTCGTCATCTGCAATAACAAACAGCAATGGCACCAGAAATAGGACGTCAGCTAAATACCAACCCCTTCCACAAGCTCCTCATACCCCCTGACTTGCCCTGCTCACCTTCTCCTTCCACACGTTATGGCCACCATCGCTTCTGGCACCTGAAATACCAGGAGACACAAAATTCCTGTTCTGCTTGTGAGATCGAGCCTCCTCGTTACCATCCCGTCTCACCTCCAGCGCTCTTCCCCCTCCAAAGGTGGCACGCGCAGCTCCTGCAAAAACAAAGGGAAACAACCGAGTCAACGTAAGATCAATGGATGATCCAGCCCACAACCATCTCACCTTTTCTGACCGCTCCTCAACGCGTGGTTTTGTGTGGCACCTGCAAAAGTCAAAGCACGTGCCGAGATACTGCCTAAAACAACAGGCAGCCCACACCAGCCTTTGCTCAGAAAACTTCCAAATCCCTTCTGCAACAACTCCCGACCTCAGCACTTCAGTTCAGTCCCTCAACTTATCTTCCTGAGGGATGGTGGTTTTGGATCTATGTCCAGCAAAACACCACGCTGTCTGACAGGCACGTTCCTCTTCATCACCTGCAATCAGAAAGAAAGGAAAATCAGAAACGGTGTCACCAATAAGGTGCACTTCAGCCATCAACAACCACTTATACTACACCCACCACCTCAAAAGAGCCCCACCCAGTTCCACTCACCTCCGTGATCCTGAGCGCAATACTGTGTCCACCACTGCTTTGGGCACCTAGAAGACCAAGAGAAAGAGTTACTGTTCTGCTGATCAGTAGCCACCAGCTCCACGAACCCACTCTCTACCACCCCAGCTCACCTTCAATGCTCATCCGGTTCCAAAGGTGGCACGCACAGCACCTGAAAAATAAGGGAAACCTTTAACAGAGTTGATGTTAATACATGGCTGACCTAGCCCACAGACATCTCACCTTCTCCAACTGTTCCTCAAGACATGGCTTTGTCATTCCAGCACTGTGTGTGACACCTGCAAAAGTCAAAGCAAAAGTCACACGCTGAGATATTGTCCCCAACAACACCCAGGCCACTGTGATGTCCATCTCCTGCTCCGTTACCTCGGAGTAACGGAGCCATCTCTTTGGGGTGCCAAAATGAGGTTAGGAGGGCACCTGAAAAAAACCACAAACAACAAGGGATGTTCATGACCAACCAATAAAACAACACCTGAGAATAACTGCTCCTCCAGCCCACCAGCCTTGGCTCACCTTGCCACAGCCACCTCCGGTACCCGTATCCCGCTTCGCTCGCCGCTTCCGCCTTCAAAATGACAACAAACCATAATGTGGTCAGGTAGCCAAGGGAGGCAGCTTCCCACCAACTGCACCCCCTGACTAACCTTCAGCTGGTTCCCTTGTTCCTCCTCCATCCGTTTCTTGCTCATCCTTGACTTGCGGGATCTGAAAAATAGGATTACGCAAGTTACCGGACCGCCGCTCAACACCGAGTCGGTCAGGTTGTGGTGCTTCCCGTGGCCCCTGATCCTACACGGCAGGCAGGGCAGCTCCAAGCCAAACACTCACATGCACAGACTGACCAAAGACACAGCCATGTGAGTCACAAGACTTGACCTCAAGATAAAACTCACAGCAAGATGTGGGACACTGGAATCCAAGACTTTTGGGCAATAAGACCTACAGCGATGCGTCTGCAAAGCGAGGGAATGAAGCGACGGGTGCCCGAGAAACCGCCTTCGAGACCTGAGGACGCAAGGATGCGGGGAATGAGTCCCCGTCAGGGAAACTGGATGGACAGAGATCAGATGACAATGCAATTGGGAATGACATTGCAGAAGACAACCATCAAGAAACTTCCAAGTCAAGAGACCGATCTGCAATTTAGGCTCGTCGTGCGGAATAACACGCTGCTGATTAGCACCGTGCTGATCAGGAAAGGCTTTGCAGGGATAATGCCCAAGATGCGAGACTTGCTCTGTGAGGACACGCAGAAGACCATCAAGGACTGAGGAAGCTCTAAGACAACAAAGACTGACAACACAAAATGCACAACCCCACACACCGAGGCTGGAGCTGCCCTGCCCATGCTGGAATCATACTGGAAAGTAACCTGTTCCCTTCACCCACCCAAAGGGGGCTGCTCTCAGACAGCCCTCTCCCCTACACTAACTTCAAAACACCACCTGCAATTGCCAACCTCGACTCCTCTGCTCAGCCCCTCCCCACCCGCCCCTGGGCCCTCAACTTATCTTCAAGAGCGACAGCAGCACAAAGCCATGGTCGGTAATGAAAACCACATTGTTTGACTGGGATGTGCTTCCAGTCGCACGGCTCCTCTTCATCCCCTATATGTAGAAAAGGAAAAAAAAAAAACCCACAGATCACAAACAGCGCTGGCACAAGTCCCACTTAAGCCAACACACGCTACTTCCGCTGCACTCACCTCCTCAAGGGAGCCCCATGGTATACCATGCACCTTCTCGTTCCAGAGTTGAACGCTATCGCCACCATTGCTTGGGGCACCTGAAACACCAAGAGAAAGGGTTCCTGTTCTGCTGATCAGAAGTCACCAGCCCCACGAACCCCTCGCTACCAACTCAACTCAACTTCAACGCCCAGCCGGTTCCAAAGGTGGCACGCACAGCGCCTGCAAAAACAAAAGGAAACGTTTAAGTGACTTGATGTAAAATACATGGCTGACCCAGCCCACCACCATCTCACCTTCTCCAACCCCTCCTAAATGTGTGTCTTTGTCCCTCCAAGGATGGTTGTGGCACCTGCAAAAGTCAAAGCAAAAGGCACGTGCTGAGGTAGTGCCTCCAACAACAGGCAGCCCACTGTGATGTCCACCTCCTCCTCCTTTACCTCAGCCTCTCACCCATCTGCTGCCTGCCGTCCTTGTGGGGTGCCAAAAGTAGGTTTGGAGGACACCTGGAAAACACAAAAAACAGGGGATGCCAATGCTTTCAACGGCAAGAAAATACCTGAAAAATAACTGCTCCTTCTGCACACCAGCCTTTGCTCACCTTGCCAGAGCCACCTCCGGAACAGATATTCTGCTTCCTTGGCTGCTCTCACCTTCAAAAGGACAAACCAACCATAATGCGGTCAGGTAGTCAGGAGAGGGACCTTTGCTCCAACACCAACTAACCTTTGGATGGTGCCCTTCTTCCCTCCTGCTCTTTCACGTACATCCTTGTCACATGGGATCTGAAAAACAGTGATACACAGGTCACTGGAACACTGCCCAACAGTGCTGGACTAGTCCTTTAGGGCTCTTCCAAAAAACCCTGAACCTATAACTCTGGGAAGAGCAGCTCCAAGCCAAACACTCAGACCAATTCAAGACACAGCCGTGCAAATCATGAGACATGATCTCAAGAGAACACCAAGCAAAAAGAATATCTCTGGGATCCAAGACTGTTTGGCAAGAAGACCTACAGCAATGCAACTGCAAAACGAGGGGCTGAATCAAGGGATGCCAAAGAACCCAGGCTTCGAGACCTGATGACACGAGGATGCAGGGAATAAAGTCCCACTCTGGGAAAATCCATGACCAGAGATGATATGATGCTGATGCAGGTGGCGATGATGTTTCAGAAGATGACCATCAGGAAGCGTCCCAGATGAAAGACCTATCTACACTTCAAACTTGTCACACAAGAAGAAGATGCTGCTGACTAGGACTGTGCTGATGAGTAAAGGCCTTGCAGGGATGAGGGTCAAGATGTGGGACCTGCTCCAAGAGGACATCAAGACCTGAGGAAGCTTTAAGACAAACACATACAACACAAACTACACGCCACCACACACCAAGGCTGGAGCTGCCCGGCCCACACTGGCATCACATCAGAAATTAACCCACTTCCTTCACCTGACCAAAGGAGCCTGCTCCCAGACTGCCCTCTCCCCTACACTAACTTCAAAACCCCTTCCACAACTCCCACCAGCCTTGACCCCTCTACACCACTGGTCCCTCAACTTATCTTTCAGAGGACTGGCTCTCCAAAGTTGTGGTTAGCCAGGAAAATAGACAGGAGCAGCCCAGGATAATCCTCAACTTGCAAGGTTCCCCTTCACCACCTGCATTAAAAAATAAAAAAGTCATACCACAACACCAAAACAAGCAAACAAAAAAACTCCACACACATAACCACAACACCAAAACACCTACCAGAATATTCAGCAATAAGTCCAACATCGGCCAGCCCTGTTCTCTTCCAAATGTCCCAGCTTCACAGAAAAGCCCTGCAGGGTCCCACTCACCCACGCTTTCCGGAGTTGGACGCTGTAGGCATCGTCATTCAGGGCACCTAAAACGCACAAAACTATTGTTCTGCTTGAGAGAAGACACTAGCTCCACAAGCCCTGCACTACCACCTCACCTCCAGTGCTCATTCAATTCCTGGAACTTGCTAGCATCATGCCAGGGAGGGACAGGCTCCCATCAACCCCCCAAAGGGCACCGCTTCTGGACAGCCCGCTCCCCTACAGTAACTTTAAAACCCGAGCCAATGATTCCTAACCTTGGCCGCTCTACACAGACCCTCTCCATCATCCCTTTCTCTTACCTTTCAAACGGCGGGGGCTCTGAAGCACTGGACAGAAAAGTAACCCACATCGGCTGACGGGGATCTTCCCAAAACCACCAAGTTCCTCCTCGTCATCTGCAATAACAAACAGCAATGGCACCAGAAATAGGACGTCAGCTAAATACCAACCCCTTCCACAAGCTCCTCATACCCCCTGACTTGCCCTGCTCACCTTCTCCTTCCACACGTTATGGCCACCATCGCTTCTGGCACCTGAAATACCAGGAGACACAAAATTCCTGTTCTGCTTGTGAGATCGAGCCTCCTCGTTACCATCCCGTCTCACCTCCAGCGCTCTTCCCCCTCCAAAGGTGGCACGCGCAGCTCCTGCAAAAACAAAGGGAAACAACCGAGTCAACGTAAGATCAATGGATGATCCAGCCCACAACCATCTCACCTTTTCTGACCGCTCCTCAACGCGTGGTTTTGTGTGGCACCTGCAAAAGTCAAAGCACGTGCCGAGATACTGCCTAAAACAACAGGCAGCCCACACCAGCCTTTGCTCAGAAAACTTCCAAATCCCTTCTGCAACAACTCCCGACCTCAGCACTTCAGTTCAGTCCCTCAACTTATCTTCCTGAGGGATGGTGGTTTTGGATCTATGTCCAGCAAAACACCACGCTGTCTGACAGGCACGTTCCTCTTCATCACCTGCAATCAGAAAGAAAGGAAAATCAGAAACGGTGTCACCAATAAGGTGCACTTCAGCCATCAACAACCACTTATACTACACCCACCACCTCAAAAGAGCCCCACCCAGTTCCACTCACCTCCGTGATCCTGAGCGCAATACTGTGTCCACCACTGCTTTGGGCACCTAGAAGACCAAGAGAAAGAGTTACTGTTCTGCTGATCAGTAGCCACCAGCTCCACGAACCCACTCTCTACCACCCCAGCTCACCTTCAATGCTCATCCGGTTCCAAAGGTGGCACGCACAGCACCTGAAAAATAAGGGAAACCTTTAACAGAGTTGATGTTAATACATGGCTGACCTAGCCCACAGACATCTCACCTTCTCCAACTGTTCCTCAAGACATGGCTTTGTCATTCCAGCACTGTGTGTGACACCTGCAAAAGTCAAAGCAAAAGTCACACGCTGAGATATTGTCCCCAACAACACCCAGGCCACTGTGATGTCCATCTCCTGCTCCGTTACCTCGGAGTAACGGAGCCATCTCTTTGGGGTGCCAAAATGAGGTTAGGAGGGCACCTGAAAAAAACCACAAACAACAAGGGATGTTCATGACCAACCAATAAAACAACACCTGAGAATAACTGCTCCTCCAGCCCACCAGCCTTGGCTCACCTTGCCACAGCCACCTCCGGTACCCGTATCCCGCTTCGCTCGCCGCTTCCGCCTTCAAAATGACAACAAACCATAATGTGGTCAGGTAGCCAAGGGAGGCAGCTTCCCACCAACTGCACCCCCTGACTAACCTTCAGCTGGTTCCCTTGTTCCTCCTCCATCCGTTTCTTGCTCATCCTTGACTTGCGGGATCTGAAAAATAGGATTACGCAAGTTACCGGACCGCCGCTCAACACCGAGTCTGTCAGGTTGTGGTGCTTCCCGTGGCCCCTGATCCTACACGGCAGGCAGGGCAGCTCCAAGCCAAACACTCACATGCACAGACTGACCAAAGACACAGCCATGTGAGTCACAAGACTTGACCTCAAGATAAAACTCACAGCAAGATGTGGGACACTGGAATACAAGACTTTTGGGCAATAAGACCTACAGCGATGCGTCTGCAAAGCGAGGGAATGAAGCGACGGGTGCCCGAGAAACCGCCTTCGAGACCTGAGGACGCAAGGATGCGGGGAATGAGTCCCCGTCAGGGAAACTGGATGGACAGAGATCAGATGACAATGCAATTGGGAATGACATTGCAGAAGACAACCATCAAGAAACTTCCAAGTCAAGAGACCGATCTGCAATTTAGGCTCGTCGTGCGGAATAACACGCTGCTGATTAGCACCGTGCTGATCAGGAAAGGCTTTGCAGGGATAATGCCCAAGATGCGAGACTTGCTCTGTGAGGACACGCAGAAGACCATCAAGGACTGAGGAAGCTCTAAGACAACAAAGACTGACAACACAAAATGCACAACCCCACACACCGAGGCTGGAGCTGCCCTGCCCATGCTGGAATCATACTGGAAAGTAACCTGTTCCCTTCACCCACCCAAAGGGGGCTGCTCTCAGACAGCCCTCTCCCCTACACTAACTTCAAAACACCACCTGCAATTGCCAACCTCGACTCCTCTGCTCAGCCCCTCCCCACCCGCCCCTGGGCCCTCAACTTATCTTCAAGAGCGACAGCAGCACAAAGCCATGGTCGGTAATGAAAACCACATTGTTTGACTGGGATGTGCTTCCAGTCGCACGGCTCCTCTTCATCCCCTATATGTAGAAAAGGAAAAAAAAAAAACCCACAGATCACAAACAGCGCTGGCACAAGTCCCACTTAAGCCAACACACGCTACTTCCGCTGCACTCACCTCCTCAAGGGAGCCCCATGGTATACCATGCACCTTCTCGTTCCAGAGTTGAACGCTATCGCCACCATTGCTTGGGGCACCTGAAACACCAAGAGAAAGGGTTCCTGTTCTGCTGATCAGAAGTCACCAGCCCCACGAACCCCTCGCTACCAACTCAACTCAACTTCAACGCCCAGCCGGTTCCAAAGGTGGCACGCACAGCGCCTGCAAAAACAAAAGGAAACGTTTAAGTGACTTGATGTAAAATACATGGCTGACCCAGCCCACCACCATCTCACCTTCTCCAACCCCTCCTAAATGTGTGTCTTTGTCCCTCCAAGGATGGTTGTGGCACCTGCAAAAGTCAAAGCAAAAGGCACGTGCTGAGGTAGTGCCTCCAACAACAGGCAGCCCACTGTGATGTCCACCTCCTCCTCCTTTACCTCAGCCTCTCACCCATCTGCTGCCTGCCGTCCTTGTGGGGTGCCAAAAGTAGGTTTGGAGGACACCTGGAAAACACAAAAAACAGGGGATGCCAATGCTTTCAACAGCAAGAAAATACCTGAAAAATAACTGCTCCTTCTGCACACCAGCCTTTGCTCACCTTGCCAGAGCCACCTCCGGAACAGATATTCTGCTTCCTTGGCTGCTCTCACCTTCAAAAGGACAAACAAACCATAATGCGGTCAGGTAGTCAGGAGAGGGACCTTCGCTCCAACACCAAACCCTGACTAACCTTTGGATGGCACTCTTGTCTCCTCCAGCTCTTTCACGTACATTCTTGTCACACAGGGTCTGAAAAGCAGTATGACACAAGTACCTGAAACACTGCCCAACAGCGCTGGACTAGTCCTTTAGGGCTCTTCCAAAAAATCCTGAACCTATAACTCTGGAAAAAGAAAGCTCCAAGCACTCAGACCAATGCACACAGCCCTGCAAATCATGGGACTCAATCTCAAGAGAACAGTGAGTAAGAAGAATATCTCTGGGATCCAAGACTGTTGGGCAAGAAGACCTATAGCGATGCAGCTGTGAAGCGAGGGGCTGAAGCAACAGATGCCCACCAATCCGGGCTTCAAGACCTAAGGATGCAGAGAACAAGTGCTACTCTGGGGAAATCCATGACTGGAGATGCTGATGAAGTATGGAAAAGTGTTTCAGAATAACATCATCAAGAAACTTCCCAGGAGCAAGAATAATCCATATGTTAAACTTGTCATAAAAGAAAAAGATGCTGCCTTGACCCTACAACTCCAGAAAGGGCAGCTCAAACCAAAAAGGCCAACTCAAAACACAGCCCTGCAAACTAACTTGCTAACTAACTTGCTCTGCTTAGCCACGCAAAGGGGGCTACTCCCAGACAGCCCTCTCCCAGAAAGCAACTTCAAAATCCCTCCGGCAACTCCCAACCTCAACCCCTCAACAATTCAGTCCCTCGACTTATCTTTCCGAGAGCTGGGGTTCTGAATCTATGTCCAGCAGCAAACACCACTCCGTGACAGGCATGTTCCTTCAGTACACACATTCCTGTTCACCATCTGCAATCAGAAAAAAAAAAAAAAAAAAAGGAAAAAAAATCAGAATCCATGTCACCAGTTAGGACCGCTTCAGCCATCTCCAAACACACTACAAAAAAGAGGCCTCAGAAGAGTCCCACAGCATTCTTCTCCCCTTCTTGATCCAGAGTTCAATCCTGCCACTGTGACATCCGTCTCCTGCTCCATCACCTTTGCCCCTCGCCTATCTGCCTGCCATCTCTTTGGGGTGCCACAATGAGGTTAGGAAGGCATCTGAAAAAAAACAAAAAACCAAACCAGAAAACAACAAGGGATGCTCATGACCAACCAATAATATAACACCTGAGAATAACTGCTCCTCCAGCCCACCAGCCTTTGCTCACCTTGCCACAGCCACCTCCGGTGTCTGTATCCTGCTTCGCTCGTCGCTTCTGCCTTCAAAATGACAACAAACCATAATGTGGTCAGGTAGCCAAGGAGGGCAGCTTCAAACCAACTGCACACCCTGACTAACCTTCAGCTGGTTCCCTTGTCTCCTCCTCCATCCGTTTCTTGCTCATCCTTTACTTGTGGGATGTGAAAAACAGGATTACACAAGTTACCGGACCACCGCTCAACACCGAGTCTGTCAGGTTGTGGTGCTTCCCATGGCCCCTGATCCTACACAGCAGGCAGGGCAGCTCCAAGCCAAACACTCACATGCACAGACTGACCCGAGACACAGCCATGTGAGTCACAAGACTTGACCTCAAGATAAAACTCACAGCAAGATGTGGGACGCTGGAATACAAGACTTTTGGGCAATAAGACCTACAGCGATGCGTCTGCAAAGCGAGGGAATGAAGCGACGGGTGCCCGAGGAACCGCCTTCAAGACCTGAGGACACATGGATGCGAGGAACGAGTCCCCCTCAGGGAAACTGGATGGACAGAGATCAGATGACAATGCAATTGAGAATGACATTGTAGAAGACAACCATCAAGAAACTTCCAAGTCAAGAGACCGATCTGCAATTTTGACTTGTCATGCAGAAGATGCTGCTGATCAGCACCATGCTGATCAGGAAAGGCTTTGCAGGGATGATGCCCAAGATGCGAGACTTTTTTTGTGAGGACACACAGAAAACCATCAAGTCCTGAGGAAGCTCTGAGACAAAGACGGACAACACAAAACACACAACCCCAGAAACCAAGGCTGGAGCTGCCCTGCCCACACTAGCATCGTGCTGGAAACTATCAAGCAGCAAACTATCAAGACCGGAGGAAGCTCTAAGACAAAGACAGACAACACAAAATACACAACCCCACACACCAAGGCTGGAGCTGCCCTGCCCACCCTAGCATTGTGCTGGAAACTAACATGCTCTATTCACCCACTCAAAGGGGGCTGATTGTAGACAGCCCTCTCCTGGATGCCATCTTCAGAATCCCTCCTGCAACTCCAAGCCTCAGCCCCTCTGCAACCAAGTTCCTGTACTTAGCTTTCAGAGGCCTGTGGGTCTAAATTTATGTCCAGCAACAAAACCACGTTGTCTGACTAGCACGTTCCTGCAGTTGTAAGGTTCTACTTCAAGAACTGCATTTAAAAAAAAAAAAAAAAAAAAAAAAAAAAATTCATGCAACCATATTCTTGCTATAAAGAGTGTTATCTTTTGGTGGTTCCAAAGTTCTTACCTTAAAGAGTCTTCTCAAACAGCCCAGACAGCTCAACAGCTGCAGTCTGCTCCAGGAGTAGGAGAGCTCTGACCTCAGAGAAGCCCAGGAGCTGACTGAAGCCCCTAGCCAAAGGCTGTGGCTTATATACGCCAGGCACCACCCACAGCTTTTTCCACAATCCCCTGGAAAAGGGAAAGTGGAAATTACCACAAGGTATAAAAGCAGCCAGAGGAAAAGAAATCAGTTTTTTCCTCTGTCTTCAGTTTACGTGACAAGCAGAGAAACTTGCATGAAACCATATTCTTGCTATAAAGATTGCTATCTTTGGGTGATTCCAAAGTTCTTACCTTAAAGAGTCTTCTCAAACAGCCCAGACAGCTCAACAGCTGCAGTCAGCTCCAGGAGTAGGAGAGCTCTGACCTCAGAGAAGCCCAGGAGCTGACTGAAGCCCCTAGCCAAAGGCTGTGGCTTATATATCCCAGGCACCACCCACAGTTTTTCCCACAATCCCCTGGGAAAGGGAAAGTGGCAATTGCCACAAGGTATAAAAGCAGCCAGAGGAGAAGCAGTCAGTTCTCTCCTCTTTCTTCGGTTTATGGGACAAGCAGAGAAACTCCATGATGCTAGCTGAGGAATTTTGGTTTTTTTCTCTCTCCTTGTTACTTCAGCGACATGACCAGATAAGAATTCAACCCACAGGGAACCTTAACAGAGTAAAGGTCATTGGAGGCTTGGATTAGACAGAAGAAAGAGCAAGTGGGGTGGGTCACAGATATGGACTCACAAAGTCTCCTGAAAGACTCAGTGGGGTGAGAGCTCTGCAACAAAGCTAAAAGTGTACTAAAGGCAACCTGGAAGGCAGCGTTCTGTTAGAGGGGTCATTTTTGGATCGAAGACGCTGAAGAAAGCTGAGGGGCACAAGCAGCAGTCTGGAGGGGTTTTTAATAGAGTACAGGCGTCCCTGGGATGTTGGGAGCCGAATGACAGACGGCGTCAGAAGAGGTTCTCGTGGAGCGAAAAAGGAGTAAAATGCGCAACGGAGCCCGAAGGTGGCTGTGGGACGCCGAGAGGGGGGGGCGTGAGGTTGGCCTCCGGAGGTATGGGGGTGAGAGAAGGGTGCTGTGAGAGAGGTAAAAGGCGGCTCTGGGACACAAGGAAAAACTCTCTGTGTTCAGGTGATGTACAGATGTCCTCGGGGGCTGAGTGACTGAACAGATGTCTAAGATCACAACAAATGAAAGAAGGGTTCTGGGGTGCAAAGTGAGCCTGAAGAAGGATTCTGTCTCAGTAAGAGAGCTAAAAAGAGCACCACAGAGATGAAAGGGTGTGGGGCGGCGTGAGGATGGTCTCGTAAGGAGCAGTGCCCTGAATGAGAGGGCTGTGATGGGCCATAATGTTGAAAAAGAGTCCGGGAAGACCCTCTGGCAGAGTCTTGAGGGGGAGACCGCACCCCCATCTCTTTCTGAATGCTTCCTCGGAGAGGACCCTGCGTGTGGCTGGATGTGGTCTTTGCCCCTGGCAGTAAAGCGGAGTTCATACTCTCCTTCTGCCCCCGAGCTGGTGTATTTTATCTCTGCCTTTTAATACCTCGCTACCTGTCCGCATGATGTGCACCCCCCCCCATTGTATAAAGGGTTTCTTTAATATACATCTTACCCCAGGGTGATTGGTCTCTTGGGTCTTCTGCATGTGCCTTTGATTTCACTGGTTGTTTCATCTGAACCTGAAGTTCTGATGGTTTGCTGCCATCCCCAAATAAATTGATCCATTTGCTCCCTGGTCTCCATACGGAACTCTAGTTCTTGAAATTCAGCTTTCATTTTGCCGTCTCCGTGTCCTGTGGACTTATCTGACTCTCAAGGGGGGAGGGGCTTGCTGCGCTGCTTTTCTATTAGTCTGTCCTTAGTGTTTCACGTGGCAATAGTTTTACAAGATTTCAAGGACAGTTGAGAGTGTCCTGAGGTCTATATAGGTCTGCTACTTAATATTATATTTTGCCAGATGGGTAGGGTCACCGCAAAAGACACATGCACCCAAATAAAGAAGTTAGTTTATATTTACTGATGTATTAAATTATAAGAGAACAAGTGCAGAAACAAACAACAAAACTGAAGTGCGATAGCAAAGTCAAAGCAAAACACAGCAACTCATCTAATTGTTACAATACTGACGCAGCGATAGAGAGTAAGAAAGACGTGTCGCCGATTGCCGTAATGATTCGACTTTGCCTGGATCTGCGGTTGCTGGGGAGCCCTGGTTGTTACGAGGACACGGAGAACCCTTCCCAGCAGTTGGGAAATCCTACACGGTGCGTCCTCTTGTAGGTGAGGATGCCAGAAAGGGTCCAGTTTTTCGAGTATCCCGTTGCTGCTAGCCTGAAGGACTTGCGCTTTTCTTAACGTGAAAACGTCTGGTCTTATGCCCCCCAACGACCGAAACCAGGGCCTGGCTGGGGCCAAAGTCACAGATGGTAGGGCTGCCTAAACTATCTCCCCTAGACATGTTACTGGTGGTTCCCTAAAATATCTGCCTGGACAATTCAGCATATTGGCTGCTTTTGCACCCTCTCATGGTTTCAAAAAAATTTCTCAGAATGGGGAGGGTAATCTACTGTTTTCACAAGCCATTTTCCTCCTACATACTTAGCTGATCTCCCAGTAAACCAAATGTGCTCTGTCTCAGGCTGAGTTAATAGATCCAAGGTTTTTCCAAACCTCATTAAAGATTTATTTTTGACTGCAAAATCAGGCTTTCGTTCTTGATTACTCATGGGGGGCAGTGGCTAGCTGCTAGTGGAAGGCAGCCACACCATAGCCTCCCACTTTGGCTCTATCTTGAATATATTTGACCCATTGCATGATAGGAATTATGGCAGACAGAGCCACTTTATGTCCTACTGTCAGTTGTTCTAGTTCTAGCACAGCCCAAAGTTGTTCTAGTTCTAGCGCAGCCCAAAAACGTGCTAATGTAGTAGATGTGTTTGTGAATTCATGTTAAATAATTATAAAGTGTTTGCTAACCCAACTTTGAGAGTACTAATAATATATGTCTTCACCATTGTGAAATATGCAAACGTAGGAATTCGTTAAAATGAAATATAACTGTTCTTTGTGTAACTACAAAGCTTAGGGGAACAAGAAACAAGACATCCACAGTTTCTGTACCCTGAAAACACTACAATGTACATCCTGTTGTGCTAATCTAAGCCGATTTTGCTGCTCACCACATAGCATTGAATTTAAGGTGGTTTTACTGCTGACTGCAGAGCGTTGCACAGGAAAGAGCGAAGGAGCGCATGTGCGGAATCGAAGGGTAACGAGAGGGGAAACTGAGGCAGACACTGACTTCATCCAACGACCACCAGATGGGGGTCAAAAAGACCCTCAGAGATAAAGTGGACATGCGCCTTTGAAGGCCGCCTCTTCCAAGAGCTAATAAACATAACCCAGCCTATTCCTAGAGCACTCATGAATACATATTAGAATAAATATGAATATGTATTAAAGGTGGGAATATAAGCCAAAAGATTAAACTTTACAGCGTTCGTGTGAGTGGAGCGGAGACTCCCCATGCACCCAGCGCTGTTTTGCTTATTGCAATTTTCTTAATTAAATTAAACTATTAACAGAATATTGAGTCCCAGTCATTTATAATACCGATAACTCTCAAAGTGGAGTTGTTTTCTGCTTCTGGTAATTTTCTCCCCTGGGCTCCAAGTTCTGTGTAACCCGTTTACAGATTTGTTTGAGATCTCTTCTTATTTGTGAGGATCATAAATCCAAAACCTTTTGTTAAGCCTCTTCTGTTAATTCCAAATCAGCCTGCTGTTCACTTCTGCAAACTCACACTTTTCCCTTGTTACCTCACATAACAGGGTTACGATTGGTCCTACGTGTCAGATGCGCTGTCTCCAAAAACGAAACGATCCGACGCGTGCTAAGAATTGAACACCCCAATACACACTGCCACGCACTGAATATAAGAAGATACAAAACCATTGACCGGAGGTCGGGCATCTTTTGAGCGAAAAACTACAAATGAGTCTCCGGAAGTCGGCCATCTTTTTAGCGAAAAACTACAAATGAGTCTCCGGAAGTCGGCCATCTTGTCACCGGAAGTCGGCCATCTTTTCAGGGAAAAACTACAAATGATCTCCGGAAGTCGGCCATTCTGTTACCGGAAGTCGGCCATCTTTTTAGAGAAAAACTACAAATGAGTCTCCGGAAGTCGGCCATCTTGTTACCGGAAAACTACAAATGAGTCTCCGGAAGTCGGCCATTTTGTTACCGGAAATCGGCCGTCTTTTTAGCGAAAAACTACAAATGAGTCTCCGGAAGTCGGCCGTCTTGTTAGCGGAAGTCGGCCATCTTTTTACCGAAAAACTACAAATGAGTCTCCGGAAGTCGGCCATCTTGTTACCGGAAGTCGGCCATCTTTTTAACGAAAAACTACAAATGAGTCTCCGGCAATCGGACAAATTGAAAGTTAAAAATTTAAGAACCCCCAATGTCCCCTGAGCATAGGAACACACCATCTGGGAGATCCCCTGATCTTCACCAAAACCTGTCATTTTTCTCTCTTACTTCATAGATTCATTTAATCAGTCGTGTTGGAAGAGACCCTCAAAGACCATCTCTCTACGTAATACTATGGATTCGATGTCTTAACACTTTCTACAACGGGGGGAATCTACTGTTTCTCCTGGGAGACCATTCCCATCTTTTACTGTCCACATGGTGAAAAATGAACTTCTTATGTCCAATCAGAATTTCCCCATTACCTCTTATCCATTAAGCCCCACCTTACCTTGTTGCTGGAGGACTAGAAGAGAGAACTGTTGCAAGACGAACCTCTCTTAGGCCACCGTGCTCCAAGGTCCAAACAGGTGTTCCAGCAGAAACTCACGAACAGTGCTCTGAGTCTATTGCCCTCAGGGTTGCCCAAAAGTCCGAACGGTCAGGACTGGCAAACAAATGCGAAGAGTGACCACTGAAAACTTTCCCTGGCCCTAATCCTCACATGAACCCCTACCTACTTTGCTTGTGCTTCAGCCCTTTGAAAACTGTGAAGATTTTCACCAGTTTATCTTCAGGATCTCACTGCTAGGAAATGAATGAAGAGTTTTGTTTTTCCCCTCCTTCCTTCTCCCCCTCCTCATTTTACCAGCAGGTTAACAAAAATAAGTAGAAGGAAAGCCTCTTGTCTGATGCCACCCAAAACCTAAAGATTTCTCAGCAGAGCCAGCATGGGAACTCAGGAGATTTGGCTCCTCTAAGGCCATTAATAAACACTGACTTTACACACGTTTGTCACAATTCTGATCACTTGAAGGCTCGTTAGCAGCTTTGACTTGCCCTGCTGTTTTTTGCCCAGAATTGTCACTCTCTTTCCCATTAGAGGATTGCCTTGATTTGTACTGCATGCATCCTGGTTTTCTCCTCGTCCTCCATCTATTGGCAGTGGGTGGAATTCTTCTAAAAACTGGAATCCACTTGGAAGATGGCTCCACCCTAGTAAGTGATTGCCTGAAGGCCATAACTCTTCCAGCTTTTAGGAGTGATACACCTCAAGGACAGGCACTTCACCAGCAAATTGACATGCAGTCATCCAACCTGCAGTTATGCTGCTTCTGGAATAGTAGGGTATTTCCAGAGACCTTAAAATTTATGAAATAGCCTTAATTGCTACGAATAACACATGGGAGACATAACAGAAAACCAGTCTTTTTCCTAACACACAATGCACCAGAAATCCTCCTATAAGATACAGTGATGTTTTTTTGCAGGGAAAGAAGAACAAGAATTGGACCGAGAATTCCAATGCAGATGAGCATGCAGGGGATTCCTTCTGGGAACTGCTGCCTTATCCTCTCCAGCTCGAAGCTCACAGTCTGACAACCCATTTCTTAGCATTTCTCAGCATTTCAAGGGGAACAAAGACACCTACGTGGGACAGAGGAGGCAGCTCCCAGTTCTTCATTGTCCTGTACACTCAGCTGACAGGCCAGAAAAAAAACATTCTAGAGTAAAACATCATTGAGATGTCTGAACACAACAGGAGCAGCAGCACCTATCAAGCCATTAAAATTGCCACAGACCTGCCCGTGCCCCAGGTGCTGATTCTCTAAAGCACAGAATGTTACCTCTGGTTAAATCTGGAAAAGCCCAAGAGAGCAAACTTCCACAATGATACCCATACAAAAACAGAGTGGCTGTTTTGGGGATAAGCAGAGCTGCATCGAGGCAGGTATCATGCTGGCAAGGCTTTGGCAAGCCTCCTGCAGGCATCTCTGCTGGCACCCCAGATGCAGGACCACATCCAAGCCCACTCCTTCCCCATGACACCCAGCACCCTCTCCTGTTTCACTCCTGAGGTTACAGGCGAGCTTTGGGGTGAGCACATGGTGGTTATTGCCCAGGCCAGGACTCCAGGATGTGGTTGTGCCCTGGATCTCAGCCTCAGCCCCCAGGAAAGATGACTGTAAATGTAAGGGCTCTCACTTCCTTCCTGACCAAGCCCAAGGACTAGAAGCAGTCTAAGAATGGGTCAGTGAATGCCTTTTCACTCCTGGAATTCCATACAGATTACCTAGCAAGCCATCAAGTAGTCCTGCTCCTGGATTTCCAGTCAAAGGCTTGGATTTGCTGACCTAGATTCTTGTTTCTTTCAGCACAGATGTTGTGAAACTCTAACTTTCCTGTTTTCTCTCTCCTTAAAAAATAATTAATCCTAAAAGAACCCAAGGGTTCTTTCACTGGCTAGCTTTACACATCAACTTTCCAAGCAATGGTTTCTCCTTTCAAACATCAGTACCAAACACTCCTGCTTAATTTTGTGCCTGCAGACCGTTCAACTGCTCTTTTCAGGATGAGGGAGTATTTGATGTAGGGAGCTAGGGGTTAAACATGGCCATTCCATGCTAAGGCATAATTCTTCCTACACTGACTTTTGCAGAAGTCCACCTTTTGGCAGTACTGACCATACCTATTGTCATGACCTGACTATAAACAACACATGCCTCCAACTTCCCTGGGGCATACTACAAAAGCATCACAGTTCCCTACAGTTTCCCCACTGCACTTCACATCACTGAATAATCATCTACAATAAGAAATTAATCATTTCAGTTTCAGATCTTGCAGCTTGTAAGAGAAGTGGCACTGGAAACAGAGACATTCCAACAGCATTGCAGTTAAAGTGGTTAATAACGTCTGATGAGGATCATTTGACTCTGAAAGAGAAAATAAGACAATATAGAGGAAAGGCAAAGCTGTTCCTCAGTGCCACAGCATCTGCTGCTGACCAGTTCCAGCACTCAACCAACTGCAGTACCACACAAGTCCTTCCAGCTCCATGCCTTTATAACCTTTTTCAGGCTACTACTACAATTCCCAGCTCTTTCCTTATTACCATGTTTAAATTACAGCCAGAAGACAAAAGCTAATCCAGCTTGTAGCATCTCAGTTAATTGGATGAGGACAACCCCTGTCCTATGGTCAAATGTATTACCATCAGACCATCACACCTTGCTTAGAAATTATCACATTTTCCAGGTCTTTGACGAACTGTCACAAAGAAATTAATGTCAGCTTGCAAAAAAAGTACTAAGGTCTGTGGCAGAGCCAAGACCACTGCAGGCTAATCTTCCCACCTCCCTGGTCCCCACTCCTGATTGGCAAATACCTGGACCATTTTGCTGGCAGAACCAAAAGACCTGGTTCTCCATGTAGCAGGGAGCTTGTAATACCGCCACAAATCATCCTATGAATCCCTATGAATACCTTCATGCTGCCCTCATAGCAGTTTGTCTGAGATATCTCCACTGGTTCTGTCTGTGTGGACTAAGTCTGAATAGGGGATGGTACAGGGAAGCAGTCAGCTCTTTTTAATCTTTTATGTTCCTTTAGGGTTTTTTGTTCATATGTTGCAAAATGAATAAATTTGCATAAGCAATTTTTACAGTTTCTTGACAGCATTTTCCAGCAGCCTGAAATGGGATTCAAGTGACAAACCTCTAAATTCCTGTAAAGTTCCTCTGTATGCCATGGCAAATTAGGAATTTGCCGTCCAAACCACATTTATTGAACTGGCCCTGATCCTGATGCATTGACATTCTGATTTGTTCTCCTTTCCCTCCATTGCATCTCCTTTGGCCAGCTACAATTGTTACACATCTGTGAATCACAGCTTCCCAGTCATGGAGGCTGACCCACTAATAACAGCATTATTTGCATTATAATCAGCCTCTTCTGCTCAGCATTGAGCAAAAATCTAGAAAATTACAGACCTTGCCTCAGAGACTCAACAATAGAATTAGACTTGTCTGTTCCTTCTTTACACAGAGAAGTAGGAGGTTCTTGAATTCACTGAGTGTTTGCTCAGTGGTTGTCTGAAAATGGGACTTGGAGCCATCCCTCGATTAAGCAGGTCCCACAACATGCCAAAAGACCACCCAGTGCACTGCCTGAAATAGACAGGGAAGTGCTTTAGGGTTTAAAAACATGAGGCTGTATTCAGAAATCAACAACAAAAAAAAGTTTGCTCCATAAAACTGAAATAGATACTAACAGACATTAATGTCAAAGCTACCAGGTTGTTAACATTTTCTTCCCACACCCCACCTCCCCCCCCTTTTTTTTTTAATTAAAAATATTTAAATAGCTCCAAAGATGTCCAGGACATTTCTGGGGCAGAAATGACCTTTGAACATTTACATAAATCAAAGCTGGTGGAACTACAGAAAAGTGTTTCTCTCCTAACTGTATAGGAGGGGTCCTATCAGTTAGCAAACAAGATGTAACCATCATGCACTGACATCTGCTGGGGGCAAGTGTTTAAATATTTACTGTCTATATTCATCAGCTAAGAGGTTTTTGGAACAAGGTACAAGGGGGGAAGCTAGAAAACCTCAAAGCTATTAGCTGAAGAGAATGAATTCTCTGAATAAATACTCCTGAGCTGACCATGGCTGTAAAAATGGGAAGTTTGTTCTGGTTTATGCAAGAGGTCAAAGCGGCTGCTCTGATTTTTGACAGTTTCAAATGAGACCTTAGATCTGCTCTTTAGTTGAGAACAATTCTATGCGGGGCTGCTTCAGACCCTCAAACACCTCTCACCTGGTGCTCAGATTCTTCCCAGCTCTGCCACTTGGAAGTACCCAGGCCACAAGCTCTCTCCTTTCCCCCCTGCTCCTCTCACCTCTGTGGAACCCACCCGTGGGTTCCAAAATAACTTTCCTGTATTAGGTAAGAGTCTCAAAATCCCGGTACTGAGCACTCACAGGCCTCAGAGAAGCATTTTGCAGAAGATCACTTACCACTGCCTATATATCTGAACCGAAAGGGATATGTTTCTTTGCTGGCAGACTTGCTGAACCTGAGCCAAGAAAACAGATGAGGCAAGGGGTGTTAAAAGCTACCGTCTCGCCGCTTCTACACATTACATGCACGAGTGCCTTCAGCACCCAGGGCCTGGAGCCTAGACAATTTGCTGAAAGTCTAATGCATTTCAGATAAGGCCTTTGACTATTACCCAGACTGACAGCCAGAGAATGGGAGGAAAAATCCAGGCTCCTGCCTATGCAGCCAAGCAGAAAGCATCCTGGTTCACAGGCTAACCCAGGTCAAGTGATTTGGCGCCTGTGGTGTATTAAAGCTATTTACAAGAGAAGAGAGGGAGGGATTTACAGATTTTGAAGGGAACCAACACTCCCCATTGAAAATTGTGTTTTATTATTTTTAATTCATGATATGTCCTGGCTCTGTGCCCACAGCCAGGGTTGGAAAGGCACTGTCTTGAGGAGAGACAATAGAAAAATGAATAATTTCTCTTAAAGTAAAGCCCTCTTTTTCAGAACTACCCTGGCTCATATACATTGCTTTCATCCTAGGGACCATGACCAGAAACCTGTTCCTTCAAGCTGGAAATGGAAAGAGTCAGCTCCCTAAGTTCCCAAGAACCACATGCACTTGTATACACAGCCTCAGGTATATCTGAAAGCACGAGGACGATGCTGTGAAAGGACCACCACCCTCAGAGCCCGCCTCAAAGATATCTTTCATCCAGAAAGATGTTGGTGCAGATACTTCAGTAATTCTCTCCCAGCCTCCTGGAAACTCCAGAAAAGATGAGTGCTCTTCTGAGGTTTCAGCCAACATACTGTCCTGTACCAGTGTAAAACACCCATGTTCTTAACAGACACCGTTTATCCAGTAAGAAAACCAGAGCAGGAAGGATTCCTGAAGGAACTGGACCCACATCCTCTCTTGTAATCCTACCTGCCTTTTCCACCACGTGTCTCCTGCTGGGATGGGTGCTGTCTGCCCGATGGGTGGCAGCAGTCCTAAGTGGGACAGCTTGTACACAACATGACTTCAGGTGTGTGCAACCATGGTGGGCGTCTAGGTGTGAATTACACCCAGCAGACTGGAACCAGCACCAAGTCCTCGTGGTTGGAGCTTGGCACAGAGACGCCATCTCAGGACGATAAGCACAATCACCCTCCAGAACATATCAACTCTTCCCCCTCTGGTTCTATTTTCACTTTTCCTTTCTCTTTGTTTTTCCTCCTGGACAGTTTGCTGGGAAATCTAATATTCTGTGAGCAACTTGCCTCCCACCCTCCCACAGCCATGGCCTGTGTCCCCCCCATCTCCCATGGGTTTTTTCTCTTTGATGTGAAGATCAAAGTGAGAAAAGGGCACCATGAGAAAGACAACAGAAAGAAAGCACCTACTTTCAAAGAAAAAGAAAACAACTACTTCTTGATAAAGAAAACACCTACTTACAGAGAGGTATGGCAACTTCTGTTCCTCCACTTGTGTCAGCCCACACACAGTTCTGTTCCATGATTTCTCTAAACTCGCCATGAAAAATGTTCTTGAGTGACCAAATGCACAGGTTTTGGAGTAATTTGGGAGTGGATGTGGCCTAAAAAAAAAAAAAAAAAAAAAAAAAAGAGGGCTAAACCCTGCATCCCTGAGGGTTGTTCACTCACCATGGCTGCCAGCAGTGAGCAGCAGAACCGATTGGTCACTCCTCACAGGCAGGCAGTCACCCTGTGGAATGAACAGCCTAATTGTGATACTCAGTGAAATAAACCTGCTATTATACTCCCAGAGGTCTCACAAAGCTAAAGCACTGTCAGTCAGAAAAGAGAAGGCCTAAGGAGGCCTCCTGGAGCAGCATCCCTGAGGTTTCTCTGAGTTACTTCTGCCTGGCGCCCATGTTTTACACACGAGGAGCAACATCAACACCTCAGGGTCCATGCTGGCATTACACGTCCCCAGAGCCACATCTCTGGGGGGAAAGACTCTTTGTAAGGGCATGTCATGGTAGCACAAGGGATAATACTTTAAACTGGAAGATACTGTTAAGGAATTATTTGGTGTGAGACCATGGCTGCCCCATTCCTGGCAGTGTTGAAGGTCAGGTTGGATAGGGCTTGGAGCAACCTGGGCTGGTGGGAGGTGTCCCTGCCCATGGTTAGAAGATCTCTAAAATCCTTCCCAACCCAGTTGTGATTCTACGATACAATTCTACCATCACTCTTCCTCCCACACTCCCTTACATACCTCTTCCCCCTCAGGCAGGCAGCAGATTTTCTGTCTTGCCAGACAGGAGAACTGCCCTTCATTTTCTGAGTCCCTGAGCAATACTTCTCCATTTCCTGGGCACATAGTTTGCAGAAAAGGTCGCCAAGGCTGTCCCCGGGGCCGCTGCCCCTCTTTGCCTCCCAACTCAGGCCACTGGCAGGCGTCCGGCGCCAACCCTCAAGCCCTGTCAGCAGCTCCTCAGCCATCACGGCCCTGTCAGCCCTGGCGCCCGGGACACCGGGGGAGGAGGAGAAGGAGGAGGAGGAGGCGGCTTTCCCGCCTCCAATTTGTCTGGCTGCAAGGGAGAAGAAACCAGGCAAAGAGCTAAGAGACCCGAGGAGAAAGGTACAAGAGGTAAAGCGACAAAATGCCTCTTCTTCCCCAGTTCCACCGCCCCCACCCACCCCCGGGAACGGTACACAGGCCCTTTGTCTCCTCACAGCTCTGTCTCCTCTCTCTGAACTCGTTAGTCACTTTTTTTTGGAGCTCCTGGCTTTGCACCTAGTCTATAAACAGACTCCTGCTGTTTGGGTTTTTGTTTTTTTCTATAATTAAGATGCTGAGAGACATTTTAAGCTTGAATCCTGCTCCCTGGAGCTGTGGTGTGGACAGCAGTGACAACAGGGAGAGCAGTGACGGTGTTCCTTGGAAATTCCTCCAGCCAAATGTTAAACAATTCACCTGTCTCCTGGTAAATCCTGCAGCTTTAGCTCCACCATCCTCACGCCTTTCTGCCAAGCTGGGTCCTGGTTTTTTTTTTTTTAATAATAAAAGTTAGTTTAAAAATGACATTTTTTTATAAAAACACTGCTTTGGGTCACATGAAAAGGTTTCTACTCGGGGCTGTGTCTGGTTAAAACAGAACAAAGCACAGAAAAAAAAAAGAAAAGAAAAAAAAAAAAAGTTGCTTCTAGCTAAAAGAAGCATTCTTTCGATATTATATCACCATTCCTTTCCATCACATCTCACCTTAGGATCCCAAGGCACTGAATGAGAGCACATTCTACCTGAGTAAGAGATGGGTAACCCTGATTTCACATGAGCTCATAGACACCCATTGGAGGGAGCAGGGGTGGAATTTCCACTTTAATTGGGACAAGAAAGATGACTTCAGGTGGAGATACAGAAGCTTTCCCTGGACACACTGGCCCATCACTTAGAATCCCCAAATGAGAGTGGTCATTTCACCCAGCTTCTCTTGGCTTTGGTCAGGAAAGCACTACATCTCCCAGGTGGAATTCTGCAGCCAGGCTATCCATGCAGGATTTAGACAGGGAATTCTAGCTGCCTCTTCTAGCAATCAAACTAAAGGCAGTTCTGTTACTTGCAGGGTTTTGTTAACCGGAAGAACAACAGGCTGGAGCAGTTACAAAGGCAAAATAATCCAGATGTGAGGACGAAAGAGCAGACTGTGCAGAGGGCTTCACTTGGCAGAGTGCTGAGGGTAGAAGAAGACACACGAGGTATCTTTTGCTTTCTTATTTAAGCTAACTTTTCACTGGTTTATTTGCAAAGGTATTTTAGAGGGCATCTCCTGTGTTGACATAAAAGGCTGTCAGTTGCTGTCACCTTGAATTAATCCCCAGTAAGAAACCCCAAAGAGAGCAGCACACTTCTCCAAAAGGCATCTGTACCCTGGGCATCTTCTGAGCACATCTTACTCACGTAAGTGGCTTGATCAGCCTCCGCTAGACTCAGAACACAATGTCTGCAAGAGCAATAAAGGTTTATCACATTGGTTTGGGTAGGGGTAAAGAAGCCAGGAGCAGGCAACCTTCCTGCAAAACCCATTTGTAGCTGTGGCTGGGGGCACGGTGTCAGGAGACAGCCTCTGTGGCTGCAGGGAGGCTGCGGCTTGTCCCATTGTGCAAGACATGAGCTGGGTTGGTTGTAGCAGAGCTTAGCCCTGTGTCAGTGTTGCTCCTACGTGCCTCAGGTCATCTTGGGAAGCACCTGCTGTGTAGGTGCCAGACAGAGATGGTATCAAATGAAATTTTGGCACTAAAATTGACATACTTTTGCAAAGCCAATTTACATTCCTTGTTCTGTGTTTCTGGAGCCAAACTAAAAAATTGACTGTGTGGCTCCAGTTTGCCTAGCATAGTTTCCTTGGTATAATGCTAAAATGAGGTTCTGGCTCACAGTGCTGTGCCTAGAAGAGTCCCCCAGTGGGTACTGCAAAGAGCAGACTGGGATCGAGACAGCAATTATGAGATTGTGATGAAAAATGGTCTATTTGTTGCATTGCCCAACCCTGTTCCCATCTTTGTCCTCAAGGGCTTCTTTGCAGACACTGTGATTTGTTTTTTTTCTTAATGGTGTTGGTTTGGAAAAGAGACTCCTTTTTTCCCACTCTCCTGACACACAGTCCATGTGATCCCTCTTTCCTTCCCTCCCTCCTGCATTACATACTCATCCCTCTAGCACCCAGGAGATCAGCATATTCACAGCCTGAGAAATCCTATCCCAGAGACAAAAAGCATCAAACAATACTTGCAGGTTTGTAGTTACCAAACCAGCTCTGTTGGCTGCCCGTGGAAAATACGGAGTGGGGGAACTGACATTTTCTGGTCATAAGTCTCACCTTTCATTACAAGTTACTGCTTGTACCTTTGCAAAGCTGCTTTGAGAAGCTCTGGGAGAGCTTCAGCAGCTTGCTGCCCTCTTAAAAGCTGACCTACAGAGCCCAGTTTTTTTCTTCATCTTTCACCTTCACAGTCTCAATGTGTGGTTTGAGCATCCAAAATCCATCCTTTTTTCACACCACTAGCTTGGTTCCCCACCAGCTCCATTCCCGATAGAAAGCATAAATTAATAACCCAGCATCAGGTTGTTTTCGTCGAACATAGTATGTAAGTAATAAAGTAAAATACAATATTATTGTATATTGCAATGCAAGTTATTCATTTGCCCACTTGTTTTGTCTTTTGCTCAGTTGTTTCAGGAAAAAAAATCTTTATGTAACTATGGTAAGAAAAGGGTTATTTTATCAATTAATAAACTTATGCTAATAAATTTCTCCTGAATGAAGAGCTCTTACTCTTGCAGCTTCAGAGAAGTTTCAGACAGCATCATAGTGTCATGATATTAACTCGTTATGGTCTTTGAGAGTAGTACAAGCTTCTGGAAAAAGGTGCTTAAGAAATCAGACTTGTTTTTGTTGGAGTCTGTAAAAGCCAAAAGCAGACAGAATTATATGAACTTAAATATTTCAAATACTCCCCCTTGGCTTCTATAGTTTCTACCCAAAGCAAATATGCTCAGGCTATAAGGCTGAGCATTCCCAAAATGAAGGGAATACTCAGGGTATAAAGGCTTTACCTTTATGAGTAAAGCCAGAGGCAACAGAAAAATATCACTGAACCAATTATTTAAAGAAACATATTTTATGTAGCTTTTATTGATTTTCTTCTGAGGTGCTGATTTGGCAAATAGCTATACAGGTGCGTAATTGAGGGCCCTAAGGAGTGCCAGGCAGCTAATTATTTGCAGGAATGGAGGGCCTTTTGTGCCAGCTAAATAATGGAATATAAATTTGCAAGCCTGTCAGTGAGTAAGCAGTTCTCCTTTCATTGACTATTATTCCATCTTTGTCACAGATTTGTGTCAGGCAGCTTCCACTGGCAACAAAGAAAAACCACCCAAACCAGTAGTAAGCAGATTCAGAAGATTTCCTCACTTTTTCCCAGTTGGGTATGAATGTCATTTGGGGCACAGTTTTATTTGCAAAGCCTCATCAAAACAGCTCGGTCAGGAGGGGTCACCTTACATGTTTTCTCTGAGCAATCCCAAACCTTCCTGGGTCACCAGTAATTTAAATGCTAGCAAGAAGAGGAGAGTTCCCTGCTGCCTCCATCCACATCTCCAGAACCTTCCTAGAGTCAGCCAGTCTGGCTCATGTCTCCTTGTCCTCATCTTTGTGATCCCACAGCTTCCTCCGGCCCAAGCTACCAGAGCATCTCTCAGGAGATTTACAGAAACAACTATCAGGCCAAAAAGCAGCCTTAATTCCCTCCTACCAGGGAGTGTCTTGCTCCAGTAAAATAAGTTGTTCTCAGACTCCCTGGCTCTTTATTGCAGCCCTGGACATCAGTGTCCATTGCATGACCCTTCAGGGGAGGTACAGTATCTTGTTTCAAGCCTTTATTGTCCTTATCAGTGTGGGAGAAGAACTGTCAATGTGCACAGACTTCACTCAAATTCATGCTGGTAAGTTCAAAGAGCAAGGAAGGTACAATAATTCCCTTGAGCTGAGAGCTGGGTGAATAATGGCATTTCATTTCCTCACTTGGTTTCACCCACCCCAGCTGCCACTTTGCCAGCATTGCGCTTCCCACTGCATCACCCTCTGAGCTACCTCAATGATGTCCCTCCTCTCCTGCGGTCCTTTGTGGCATCTTTCTGCCTGCTCCACCCCATCCCATTTTATGCCCTGCTCATGACATTGTTTCACCCAGTTTCCAGGTGCCACCCATGCAGCATATTCACATTGTCAGCAACTCACTGGTTTCTTATCAGATTGTGCCTCTGACATCCGTATGTAATAAATTCTTACTAAACTTGGCACCTACCTGAATGTCTTGGTTATATCTAAGATCCTACAGATTTTCATGGAAAAAGAACTAAAAAAACATCCAGGTAAAAGCAGGCAATGAATATCCTCAAAAGGGCTGGAATGGAAAAGAAAAAAAATACCAAAAAAGTAACCAGCCACCTAGAAAAAAGTTAAATGATCCGCCTGAAATCCTCACACAAGCAGGGCTGACCTCAGGCCCCAACCTCCCACAATTATTAATCAGATATTAATTTTAAGGCAGGGGAGGCCCTCACTGCAACCCCACATCACATGGGAAAAAAACAGAAAACCCCAAAAAAGCCATTCTAACACAGCCCTACCAAGGCCACAGCCTGACCCAACCCCTAGCTAAAGACAAAAACAGCTGTACCAGGTCAGAGCAAGCTCTCCATGCCTCCACAAGTGAAGCAGGGGACAAGGCCAAGATCTGGTGACTTCCACCGAGGACCACAGCACAAGGGGCGGCACCCAACATCTCCTTTTTGCCACTAAGCAAAAGGAGCAGCAGTGACGCAGCAGCTGTCCCACAGCTGGTGACATAAGAGACTCAAGTCCAGGGGACACAGACCCCGTGCCACCCTCTGCTGCTTCATTAGGGTCATTAATCACTGGCAGCAGCTCCTGGGCAAGGCTGCCAGCAGGAGGGCATGGGAAGCAGGAACCTGGCTGCAGTTGGGAACAGGAATTTTTTCCATCCCCCCCACTCCTCCTTTTCCTGATCCCAATACAACTGTGCTGCATCTGCAGCGATGGCTCCCACTGAGTTTTCAGTCAAAACAGCACATTCCTCATGACCCCAAGTGCTTGTGTGATTCCACTGGGCACAAGAGGAGAGGGGGGGAAGCAGGAGCAATCCTTGAGGTTAGCTGGGACAGACTCAGTGGTCCAGTGGAGACAGAGCTGATTTGGAACTGCCCATTCTGGAGATGAGCAGGATGGTAGTTCCAAGCCCTCAGGGCTGGAAACTCAGTCCAGCTTCTGCTGCATGGTTTGTGTAGTGGTGGAGGCTCCTCCTGCAGCAGCAGATTCACAGCTGTCCCTGGTGGATGAGGAGCCTCATCCCTCAGCACCTGGGGATGAGCACTCAGTTTTGAAGCACTGCTACTTGGTGGTGTCCAGAGAGGGGACTGATTTAGGATGGCACTTTGTTTTCACATTGCTGGAGCTTATCAGGCCTTAAACACCCATGTCCCTCATCTACACAGCTTTGAAACCACTCCGGTGATGGTGACCCCACCAATGCCCTGGGCAGCCTGGGCCTGGGCCTGACAAACCTTTTGGAGAAGAAATAGTTCCCGATACCCAATCAAAACCTCCTTGGTACAACTTGAGGCTGTTTTCACACACCCCACACCAGCTATTGCCACCAGCTCCCATGCACCTGCCCAGCTTGGGCAAAGCTCTCCATCCTCTTCTCTTCATGTCCAGGCCCAAGACAGCTGCTGAAGAGCAGCATCACGTGGCACAGCTGCAAGCCCCCTTCCTCTCCCCCTCACGCATCTCCTCCTTATCAGATCCTGATTTAAGCTAATGGCTTACCCAGGTCCAGCCCAGAATGACTTTAGCAGAGGAGATCCTATCACTAAAATAATCCGAGGCTCACTTTCCGATTTGTTTAAAACAGAGGAAAGCAAGAAGAATGTAAGCATTGAGACCCTGAGGCAAGGCAATGGCTGGAGATCCAGCTCAGAGATGTCTAGAACTGCTGTCTAACACTCCCACCCTCTTCCCCTGGCATTTTTCTTTAAACCAAAGCATAAAAGTACAGACCGACTGCAAAAATACCAGATCTGCAGGGGTCAGGCTGACAGCAAGTTTGCTCCTTTGTCCATTGCTCTTGGCCACGCAGCAGGCTCCAAGCTGCTGCCAGTAGCTTGATGGCAGTGACCTGGTTTGAAAAGGGGATATTGGAGCTGGTACCAGGACCCACGGAGGCACAACAAATGCTTTCCCAGCACCCTGCATGGCCCCTGTTCACTCGTGAGGTGAAAAAGCCTATTAGGACACATGTGGCCTGACAAGATCATCCCTGCAATGATAAGATGTGCAGGGACATGGAGGCACTTGCTAACTGCTACCTGGGTGTTACTGCAGGGTGAAGAGCCTGTGGATAGGTAACCCAATACAATTTATTATTACAAAATGGGTGATGTAAACACTTTGAAAAGATGAAAATATCTCTCGAATCAACATTTTTTCTACTTCTTTAAAAGTATATCACAGCAATTATCAATTAACAGATTTTTACCCCAAACTTAGCTAGCTTCTGTTTTGTATCACGCCTGGTAGGGCACCTAAAGATAAGAATGCTAAGCAGCAGGTCCCTTGGTACGTTGTCAAGACAAAGATAAAAATTTAGCAAGATAACAAGGACTAAAGAATTCCACTAAATTAAAGACAAGTTTCGGGATGGAAAAGCCTCTGCCGGTGAAAAGACAGCACCCTTTTTGCGGTATAAAAACTCTTAAGAGAAAAGAAGACGCCAGCGCTCTCTCTCTCTTCCTCCCCCACCCCCTTTCTAGACACTTCTGCTTCATCTACAGGACGGCATAAGCAGAAAAAAAAAACAGATCAGCAGCCAAGCAAGAACGGCGGGTCCTACGTAAGCCCTCCCCTGCCCCAGGCAGAGACCAGGGATTCTTCAGTGGCTCGCAGCACTGAGGTGGCAGCGGGCGGTGAGAAAATTAATGGCTCTCTTTTCTTAACAACTCTCTCCTCAGAGTGACTAATTTATGTAAAATGTGTCCTCTTCTAAAATTTCTTTTCTTTTAAAAGTGGTGTTACTTTCTCCTTTCCCTGAAATAAGTCATAAAGCCTGTTATTTTTGTAAATTCGTGTGACGTCAATGAACAGTGGCTGATTCCTCGTAGTCAAAATACAAAATAACAGCTCGGATCATAACAATGGGATTTTTATGTGCAGAATTTGGATGTCACAGCTACTTCAGTTTCTTTCTGGGAGCACGGAAGAAGTGTGGTTAATTGATTTAAAAAAAAAAAAAAAAAGTTACTTTTAACGCAGCAGAGGATGTTAACCCTCTCCTTGCCCCAGGCACTCAAAAGCTCTGACACTGAAGTGGAAAATGAGCTCTTCTCCAATCACTTAAGAGGTCTACAAGGGGAGTAAGTCAGGAGCTCTGCACACCCCTCCGATCCCATTAGTCAGACACTATTTTTTAAATAGTCTGTCATTAGTCATGACAACACAAGAGAGTGAGAATGAGATCAAAGAGGTACAAGTCGGCAATTCCAGTTTCAAATCCCTGCAGTTGGAGGGAGTGACAAGGTTAGGAACCAACAACAAGTGATCTCCAAGTCTTTGGCTCTAAGCTGGGCACCCACTGCTGCAGGAACCAGCCTCCTGTGCGGCCCCCACACTTGGCTGGTTCAGCCCAGGTGAAGCTCCAGCTGCCTGGATCCAAACCACAGCAAACGGCACAGTGAGATCCAAGTCTTCAAAGGGATAACATTTCCAGTAGCTCCTGCCTGTGGTTGAAACTGGAAATATCATCTTCTGAGCTGAATAAGACAAAAAACAAGGGAACTTGCCTGCAATCATCAAGCAGGTCAAGTGCAGTCCTGGAAACAGAGCCCAGATTTCCCTTTCTTTTGTTCCCAGACATATTTGCTCCCACAGGCAGGTATGTGTCCCCTCAGGGTACACCGGATCAGCTTCAACTCCCAAACACTTCTAACTAGCACCCAGGCTTCAACCCTACAGGAAACACCCCAGCTACTCGTGCCATTGCCCTGTCCCTCACTGCCCAGCTTCATGTGAAAACATCCCCAGAATCTCTATCACTTCATAAAACTTGAAAACCCAGACCTGGTTGGAGATATTTATACTGAGATAATCTCCCCCAGACTGACTGTCATTCCTGTTTTATAGATTACTGGCAAATCCCAGCACCCTTTGCTGGTAAATAGAGGGGTTGATAATTACAGCAGCCCCTGAAAACTTTGCTTTAAACAAATCCCAAACAACACCAAACTCTAACTTCACCATCCTGTAAAGTTTTATTAGATTACAAATGTAATACACACGGCCAACACTCAGTACACTTCAGAAGAGACACCTGAGCAAAAAAGTAGCTGAAAATTGTCCTTTTTCCCTCCTTCCACACAAGCATCCCAGCTAATCAGCATTGCAGGTTGTATGGCTGAGAACTTTGTGCCCACTTTAACCAACCTGTGGCAGAGGGATGCTCCCCATTCCTAGCAGGTGTCTCAGTTAGGAGATCCCCTACATTTTGCCAGAAGAAAAAGGCTAGAAAAGGTTGTCAGATATTTATAAATAAGCCACGAGTGCCTGAGAGACAAATGGAATATCCAGGACAGACTTGCTCCTTTTCTACCCCAACTTCTGAGCACTTTGTTTTTTGTCCCCCACAGATTTAGCTCCATGTCCCCCTCCTCATCATCCTTAACATCCCTTCTACAGCTCCTCCAGGAAAACAAGCTCTGAAAAAGCAGATGGAAAAGTGAAGCATTCCTTAAATAAAGCAAGAGAACAAAATCTTCTCCAATTTCCTCCACCCCATCAACCAGGGCAATGTTCAGAGGAAACCATCATGGCTGAGACTCCATGCAGAACTGTGAGCACAGTGCTCTGCAAACCTGCCCCAGCCAGGAGGAGAGCAAAGAGGAGGCAGGAAAACAAACACCCACTGAGAAGACAAGCATACAAATAATGTTTACACGAAACAAACAGCAAGTACAATACTTATTTTGCCAAAAAAAATTCGAGAAACAGCCAAACAAAAAAGCTGCAGTCATGAACCAGAGTATAAAGTTGATGTAATAAAGAAGCAAGTACCCCCAATGAGATTCCAGATCCTAACAGGTAGGTCAGCTATTCTGGAATTTTACAGTCTCAGCAACAAAGGCAGAGGATTGTTGTCCCAGCTGGTAGCCTGCCTTTCCCATCTTGTATTTCAGCATAAAGGGAGCAAAAACATTTCCACTGTTAAGGATTTAAAAGTGTAAAGCACAGTCCAGCAGATCTCCCAGACTTTCCAGAAAGCCGTAATAGGCTCTAAAAGCCTGACCTGTCCTCTCTCAGAACTGCCCAAGAACCTAACGGCTATTTTTAAATCAGCACAACTTGCCACAGAGGAGGCAAAAATCCATTCTAAGCCTGAAGATAGAGTAATAACAAAGGAAGAACAAATTCCCCAAAACCCCATAAACAGTAAAATTCCATCACTAACCAGCAGATGCAACTCCTCGGGGATCCAGTACCTCCTGCTCATTCATCAGCACTGCCGTGATAAATGCTGACCTAGCCCTTCCCCACTGGTTATTTATCAGGTGCATGCTGAGCTCTGGAAGCTCTGCAGGAAATTAGCTATCCTGCAGAGAATGTGGGACACCTGAAGCCCTCGTGCCATGGCCTTTTAGTCTTCATTGCTACCAGCCTAACCTGAGCTTTAGATACAGCTACTGAGTGAGAAGTAATTCTGTAATCATCGAGGCTTTGGTACTTTATTTCTAAAGAGAAGACCGAGGACACAAAGCAATAAAGACTCCAGGTCTCCTTGGTACTTCTACTTTTTATGGGGTTATGAGCTCCCAAACTTTCTGTGGAACCTTAACAGGTTCAGCTGTTTGGAGTCTGCCATTGTTAGGGCTCTTTCCATCACAGTAATCACCATGCCAAAGCACACCATGTTAATTTTTAATTATCACACAATGCCTACACAGGCCTGATTTCCCTCTGCTTTTTTTCACTACGGTCACCATTTCAAAATGGGTTTCAAATTACTCTCCAGTTTTCCTTGAAGACCAAGCATTTAGTGAACATTTTGTGTGGCTCGCTTCTATTTTGCAGGCTTCTCCCAGAGAAGAGGCTTGGAAAGGTTCTCTCTTTTTGTGTGATTTCATTCTTGTCTTTGGTACTGATTTATACCATGTGCTTATTTATAGCAAGAGTTTCATATGACAAAATAATCATTTTGCTTGTGGGTTGCTAGCCCTCCATTCAATGGGAGTTTACGTGTGCTGGGCTCTCTTCTGGGGAGTGAGGAAAGGCAGGCAAGCTGCTGCTTATCCAACATAAATACCCCTGGAGTCAGGCTGGAGTGTGGCATCAAAATAATTTACGAAACGTGAAATTTGAATAGAACTTAAAACCTCATAACCTGTCAGCTTCCAGCCAGGGAAAATATTCTGAGTGTGCCTGCAATGGGAATCTCCATGCCTGGAAAATTGCTTTTATTAGTCTGAAGCAGTTAGCAGAGAGAAAGCAAACTGGACAACCTTGACATCAGGGAGGCAGCTTTGCTCAGCTCCTGTCTCCAACACAGCTGTCTAAGGGCTACTTCAATGCTCTGGGTGAGTTAAATAGAAAGAATTCCCTGTGGATTGCACAGCCAAAGGGCTGAGCCAGCTTCTGAGCCAGCGAGTGTGGTGGCAAAGGTGGGAGTAGTGAAAAAGAGTGGGATCAGGACAATGCAGCAAGCTTTTGTCCATGCAGTTTGTAAGACAGGGTTTAAGGATGATGTTTATAGTGGCCAGGGGAACAAAAACACACCTGCCAGACAATGCTGGAGTTATGCCCTAAACTAGACCAAATCAGTAGTGTTTTCACCAAGTTTTCCCCCAGTCTCAGCACGGGCTCAAGAAACCAGTTATCAGCGAGTTTGGTGAGGGCACTCAGTGTAGAAGGAGCTAAGAAAACCCACTAGAAACACTGGCACCCTGAGGAAACCCACCAGGACAGCCCTCCTTACAGAAATCAGGCAGAAGAGGTATAAAGCAGAACAATTCCCTTCCTACCAAGATGATTGTGAGAGTACAACACAGCAAAGAAGGGAGTGGAAAAAAGTCACAAATTCCAAAATGAAATCTGATGAACATTTTTAGTTCTACAACAAAATAAATATTTGAACTCTGATGTCCCAAGAACAGTGATACTTGTGTTAAAAAAAAAACAAAAAAAACCCCACCCAAATCTATAGATATAACAACATATGCAGAATGTCACAACATTTTGATTATGTTACTGTAAGTCATGCGTGAATCAACCCAATTTATTACAAATATTCACATAGTACAAAGGACAGCAATAGCAATACATGCTGGGATACAGGCCCCTGGCCCTGACTACACTTACTCCATCAAAACCCAGTGTAAACAGCCAGTCACTTTGAAAGTGATCCTTGTGTGTGTGACACTCTCCGGAGCTCCAAAATTGGCTGTTGTTGATACTTGCTGGGCCTTTCAGTAGCTGGGGACTCCCCTGTGCCAGCAGAGCACCCAATTTATGCTTAAAAGGACATTTTCCCCTAAGTGTTCTACAAAAAAGAAATCTGTAGGAATTCTGGCATGCATTGTGGAGCAAGAATTAATACATAAACGTTGATAGCTGCTATATTTTACAGTCACATGGGTCCAGTTTGAGCAACTGCATTCCATTGACTAGAAAGTGGAATTCACCTCTGTTTATTTGTGTAACAGCACTACTTGAGTACTCCCCTTCCTCCTCCAGTACGTATCACTTTAATATATTCTTCACCAAGGGAAAAAAAATGCCACTTAGTCCTTTCTCAAAGATGTGTCTCAAGTGATTTGTAATGGACATGATAAAACCAATTTCAGCCATGCCTGCTTTACAGCAGATTTTTCCACAGCTCTTGACAGAAGACATCTTTGCACACACCCAACCTCAACAGCAGCATTACTGGAGCTTGTATAAACATCATATATTGATCAGCTTGAACAACAGACCTGGCAATAAGTGACTTTTTCTTTCATGCCTCCTGCTGTCACCAGCAGTCTTTGTATTCATGGCACAAAGATACTATTGTTGATCAAGGACTGCAACACTATACAAGGAGTATCTTCACTGATTGCACATGTTCAAGAAAAAGTACCTGGCTTCCATTTTGGGCCTTGCTACCATCCATTTATGACACTGTTATCCAACCATTCCCTTAGCTAAGCTGAATCAAGCAAAGGGCCAGGTCTCTGTTGAAAGGGAAAGCTATAGATGCACTTTAAACGAGTGTGGGGTTTTTTCAATCAAAAAGATCTTACCACATCTTGGGTAACACCTTAACCCCATGAAATGTCAACACCCTTTTGCTTTGTTCAAATTAATTCATACCCTGAAGCTCTATGCAAAGCTGCTTTGGGGGGCTCAATCTCACGTGCTTACATTTGCAAAAAGATTTGTAGAAATCCAGAAAATGTTCCCTGGATGGGTTTTTGGATGGTCTTTGACAGCACCTCCAACCTCTAAGCAGAACTCAGACAGCCTCCCTGTGACCCTGGTGGCAGAAGCCATTTGCCCTCTGTTTCTTTTCATGATTTTTTCACTGCAGTCCAACAAACAACACCCAGGTAATGTTCTCGCTGATGTCTTGGGCAGGCTTTGTCCAACCAGCCTGACACATCTGACACATTTCCCAGTGACTGCCTGGCACCTGAGAGGATGTTGTTCATACCATGCAGCCCAAACCCATGTGTATATCTTACTAAAACATAAGAAAATAAGGGAGGGAATTCTTCCTAAAACTGGTGCTGTTGGCCTTACCTTTTCATAACAATAAAACTGCACAGGCAGTGAGGTATTCAGTGTCATCAGTAAGGTCAAGGAAATACTTAGATATGAAGAAGAACAATTAAAGAGTTCAGACCTTGGATTCCCACCTGCGAAGCAGGGACTGTCTGAGAATTCAACGTGCTTCTTGTTAAATACATCCCGTTCTGAACACAGAGAAGGCCCATACCATTTATAAGTGTATGAAAAAGGCAGTTTTGCTGGCAAATCCTTGTCTGCTTCCTTCACAACACATAAAATATAGTCAGTATTTTACTTCCCCTCTCAATCCTTCATTTACAAACTCAAACACCCCACAATACCAAAAGACATGCTGATTACAAGTGCTATTGTGAAATAAAGTTCTAGTGTAACAAAAACTCCAGATCTCAGTGTATTGTTCAGTAAGCACCTGGTAAAGCACAAATTAAATACAACAGAGTTTGTTTCTGAATTAGAAAAAAGTATATTTATATCTTTTTTAATGATGAGTGAACTGCTTTGGACCTTGAAAAGCAGTAGCCTCTGAAAGCAAGCTGAAGTATTTGTAAAAGGAAAGGCTCTTTGCTCATTTGAAAAGATGCCAGCAGTTAAATGGAGAAGCCTTCAAGAGTCCAGGTTTCTTCAGGCAAATATCCACTGCCAGGTTCTAGAGCTCAGATCCTTCCCTGCTGCACCCCTGCAGGTGATGTTACACACCCATGAACATGCCCATGAAGTCTGAGCCATTCTGGATGGTGATGGGAGCTCCTGCACCGTTGTCCACAAAGATGGAGGTGTACTGACCAGCCTGCAGAGAGAGCGAGAGGGGAAGGAAAACATCTGCCAGTGTAAAATGACGGGAAAAAAGGCATTTCACCACCACAACCTAACCACAGGAGCCTCCTGCCCACTTCTGTGGGAACAGAACCTGACAAAACATTTTCACTGTAGCCCTTCAGCCTTGACTTGGGGGATGACATTTCTGTAGTGAAGCCATGTTACAGGTTTATTACTTAACCAAATCCTTACTGGATCCTTTACTGGGTGCCTAGTTAAGCAGCCATCTGTGCTTCAGATTTTCTTCTGTGAAATGGGAAATACAATTGACAACACATGGAGAGACCTGAGACAGAAAAATATTTACTGTCGTTTCTTTGAGGGAAGGTTACTTCTGTGCCTTAGGATCAGAACATGCAATATAAGTCTGGCTTTCCGGTCACAGATTCCCTCTAGGCAAGGCATTTTTACTTTATTAACCTTATAAAGAAGGTTAATAAAAACTTTCCCACCTCCTGGTGAAAATTCAGCCTTTTCCAGTTAGTAACTCCATACCCTGCCAAGGAAACCAGCCCAGTGACTGCACCCACTTACCTGCAGCTGCAGTAAGCCATGGACATAGACAGTGAAGATTTTGCTGTTACTTTCCAGACCAGCAATGACCTCCAAAGACCTAAACAGCAGCAAAATAAAAAAAACTAAAAGAGGTTAAATACCTAAGAAAAGAAGAACTTTGTCCACACTGTAGTGACTAATAGGAAATCTACAGTGTGTACAGGATTGTGGATGCAAAATGCAGCTGGAGGCAGGAACTGTGAGTCCCTTTCTCTCTCAGAGGCCTTCCTCAGGGTCCTGTGGTCTCTGTCTCCAACCCTTGAACAGACACTAAACATCCCCTTGAGACTGGTCCCAATAGTCTGTAGACTGACCACCACAAGAGTTTATACTCATTATTCTGCAGTTAGATGCATTCTGCCAATAGCAGTTCATTCATTTTCACCTTCACAATACAGATAACACAGATTCTGCACCTGAAAGCTGTTTTAGGAGGATGCTTGCATCAGAGGTCACATAAAACCCGAAGAAAATAAATTGTGCTTCAGCTAAAATTCAAGGGAGAGCTGCAGATCACCCCTTCAGTACTGATTTATTCTTCCCTAGTGTCGTGTTTTGATAACCACCATATTCCTTGCAGTAGCCAGATGAAGGACAACTGCTCTTTGGAGCATCCTCTGTTTACGGAACTCCAGCTCTGCTCCTTTGTACAGGACTCAGGGTGGCAGGAGGTGCCTGAAACATCAGAACAACTTGTGTAAGCTCAGTTCCAAAGCAATAAAAAAGCACAGAGCTCCATACTGGGCTGCTTCTTCTGAAATCTTCCTAGCCAGTAGCAGCAGATCTATCTGCTTTCCCAAGAAAACCAACCTCCTTCCCTTTTTCATAAATTCTTTTTTCATAAATTGGTGGTGATGAAAATAGCAAGTGCAAACCTGCTGTTTCCATCCCCCTTGCAAGGAAATAATATGAATAAAAGGTAGGGGCAATTTGGCCCAGAGAGAGCAAGGCACTTGGCACTGCCTTGATTGAAGAGCTCAGTCTGTGTGTCATATCCTGCCAAAAGCCTGACTTGGGTGGGAACTTCCCACCATTAATCTCTTCTCCTCCAACTGTCTCCTTGCCTCTGAGTTTCCATGTCTCTCAGCCGAAAGCCCTGAGGGCTCTATCAGCTCCCTCAGATGACTGACTGCGCAAGTTGACTTCCCCAGGAAATTCCACAAGCAGGGGTAGCAGCTCAGCCTGTGCCAGGAGAATGTCTGTCCAGGCAGGTTCCCATCCCTCCACCCGTCTTCCTTCCATGCCACAGACCAGTGCTACTCCTGATCCTGCTTTATTCCCACTGCTGCCCAACCCACTCAGCTCAGGACAGCCTTGCAGGACAACCAACCAGCAACTGCAACCTTGGACAACTGATGAAAACTCGAGTCAGACATCAGAGAGCTTTACATGATTAATATCTGGGTCAATTTTGCCCAATTTAAAAAAAAAGAAAGACAGAAAGAAAGAAAAGGGTTTTACTGTTCTTTGGAGAATGTAGCTATAAATTCTTCAGATGGCACATCCCAGCTAGAACCATCACAGTTTTCCACGAGCTTTCAGGTAAAACCATCTGCAACGAGGAAGGTTTTCACTTCCCATCAGATCAGTGGACTTACAGCTCCCTCTTACCTTGTTCCCAGTGAGTACTCCGATACCAACCAAGTCTTTTCCACAGGCCAATAAAATATCCAAGAGGTTTATTTATTATGTCAAATTCACCTGCCAATAAAACCTCTAAATTGATATGCCTGTGGAGAGGTCAGTTCTATTTGCAGCACTCTGACTCAGGGAGCAGGGAAGGTGAGGGCTGAAGCAGCCAATCCAGCAGCAAATTTACGGTTTTCTGGGTTTTAAGTTGCACCTCTGGAGTCATTTGATGGGTGTATTCCAGTGGTGCTACTGCAACGGTGTTGCTACAGCTGTGCTGGAAGAGCTGCAGGCAGGGCAGAGGAAATCTGTGCAGGCATCTTTCCCACCGTGACCAGGGCCGACCAGAAAGCAGAGGCAGTGGCCACTGCGTGCAAGCAGCATTGCCCTCTGCTGGGTGCAGCTCAACCCGGCCCAGGGGCTCCCCAGCCCCTTCCTCCAAGTAAAGTTTGTCAGACTCCTGTGCATGCTGGCCTTCTCCCAGCGCCTATTTGCTGCAGGTGAAAGGATAATATCTACATCCATTTTCCGCAGATATTGGTCACAATTCTCTCAAGATATGGAAATATTAGCTGTTAAGAGTTATTGGCACTTAATTAAAAATCAGAATTAAAAGAGCCACATCAAACCTAAGGGCCAGATGGAATCACTCCCTCCAGAAAAGCTCATTTCTCACATAACATTCAGTGCTGGTGAGCCTGATTTCCACAGCTAGTTGAATCCTTGGCCCACCTGAGAAAAAAAGAATTGCCCAGGGAGCACTGGAGGGACTCACGTGTAGCGGTGGCACAGAGACTCAATGCAGATCAACACCCGGACGTTATCTCTGGCTCGGAGTTGGACTTTACTCTTCAACTCACTGTGATCTGGGGAAAGCAGAGGAAGGAGCAGAAAACACTTTCACAACTTAGCAAACCACCAGACAAACACCATGAACTTTGTGTTTTCTGCATTGGGTTTGGGTGGCAAAGTTTTGGTACTAAGGGGGCTACAGAGGTGGGGTTTGTGAGAACCTGCCAGAAGCTTCCTCCATAAAGCTTCCAGTCTGACAGAGCCAAGGCCAAGTTCATCAGCGATGGCAGAATTTTCTCTGTGATAACATATTTAAGAAGGAGAGGGAGAAGCTGCACAAAACATATTTCAGGCATCAGAATGGCCTGCCCAGGACAGTGGTGGAGTCACCATCCCTGGATTTAAAAGGCATTTGGACCCAGTCCTTAAGGGCATGGTTTAATAGTTGACTGTGTTGTTAGTCAAGGGTTGGACTGGATGATCTTCGAGGTCTCTTCCAACCTAAACATTCTGTGATTCTGTGATATTTAAGAAGGGAGGGCGGGGGGAGGGGAGAACTGCACAACAACCTGCAGCTGGGGAGAGGAGTGGGAATTTGTGAGAAACAACTCTACAGACACCAAGGTCAGTGAAGAATGAGGGGGAGGAGGTGCTGCAGGTGCCTGAGCAGAGATCCCCCTGCAGCCTGTGGTGAAGACCATGGCGAGGCAGGCTGACCCCCGCAGCCCATGGAGGTTTGTGGAGCAGGCGGATGTGCCTGTAGGAAGCTGTGATCCCCCAGAGCCGGTGCAGGTTTGCTGACAGGACTGGTGACTCCATGCTGTCTGTAGACAACACTCACCAATGTGGACATTGGCTGAAAACTGGTAGATGCCAGACACAGGTGCTGTGAAACGTCCTGTTGCCAGGTTTAATCCTGCCCCCCGGAGAAAAGCTCCTTTGGCCAGTGGCTGGAAGGTAAAAAAAAAAAACAGACCCTGAACAAGTCCCCAACGCTCTCAACATTTACCTCTGCCCATGATGAAAAACAAGCTTACCTGCAGGAGAAAAAAAAGCTGAAAAAATTTGCAAGGCTCCTGCCTTACCTCCCTAAAACACACCTTCCAGAGGGGCTCTCAGCAAAATGATCAATATGAGACATGAAGATGACCTTTCTTCTCACTGCTGAACTTTTCCAATGCACCTTGACTCAGACTGTGCTTACTGCCTCCCTATGCTCTGTTTTCCTCTGGCCTCCACTGATATTCTGACACACAAGATCTCCCATTATTTGAGTCAAGAAGTCCCTGCTACTCCCAAAGTCCTCAGAGATGGGGCTGGGGGATTATAAACCCAGAACCTTATACAGCTTTTTGTGAAACAGACACAGAGGAAACACTCATGTGGGTCTCCAGAGGTTTTCTACCTACTTTAGGTCTGTCAGACAGCTTTGATACTGAACAGAAGAGCTGCTGAAACCTGACTCTACAAAGGCACTCATGCTCTGATATCCCTAAAACACAATTTAATAACTGAGCCATCCCAACAACCCAACAGTGGAGTGTACTTGCCATTACTAGATGGTGAAAGAGGCCTGAGACAGGGTGGCCAAATTTACAGAGGTGTTGCCACAAGTGCTGCTAACACCAAACACAAAGTAGTGGAACACTTTTGTTTAAGTACCAGAGGAAGTTAATTGTCTTCCCAATTCTGGGTTATCACATCCAGAAATTGACAGCTTTCACAATGCCGAGGAGGAATAATTTATTTAGCTTTCTCTTTGAAAGGAAGTAAAGCTGCAAATATTTGGGTCTGGTGGTATTTGTTTAGAGATGTAGGGCTGAAGGAGTGAGATGACTTGCTTTTATTCAGCAAAGCCCAGGTGAGGCTCACAAAAGAGTAACTCCCAGTCCTTATTTTCCAAGATCTAGTTTCCAGTTTCACAGAACTTTACTAGTAATGTTTTATGTATGCATATGGTGGTGAAAATATCCCCATGTGCAGCAGTAGTGGTAATCCCTTAAGATTCCACATGGACAATGGGAAAACAGTGACAATGAACTGCAGAATAACTGTTTCATGCCATGAACAACAAAGACAAGGGAAGGAGCTTGACTGAGCTCTTACATTGTCACTACACCATAATTTTTGGTCCTCCTATTTTTGATTTACTTCACTGTAAGAGCAGATCCAAGCCCCATGTGTGCAAACCAGCACTGCAAAACTGATTCATTCCTTTCTTGTTCCAGCTATTAGCAGAATCAGCAACATAATTCCAAAACCACTGGCTGAGCATGGAAGGCAAATTTAGGCACCAGTAAATTATCACTGATAAAACATTCCTGTTTCTTCATGCCCTCTGTAGCTTTGTTATTCTTCTGCTCATAGAAATAGACAATACAGGGAGAGGTTCTCTGGGCAAAATATTGCATTAAATACCCCTGGGAATTAGAGGTCCCTGCTGCATTTGCTGCTCCACAACAGCACCCTCACCCAGCTGCTTCCAACACTGCAGGAATTTATGTCTGAGACACTAAGTACTTGCTTGCAGGCAGTTGTTTCAGTAAGCAGGCCAAAAGCAAACAAACAAGTTAGTGGCCATGGAAAACAGAAACCATGCTTGGAGAACTTAGATGGGAACTGCCAGCTTCCCTTTTCGGTGTTAAACCTTGTGGAGAGCAAGGCACTGGCTTGTCTGTTCTTACAGAAAAGGATAACGCAGCCTGCACAGCAACCACAACACATGGGATGCACCAACCTCCTGAAGCTGCAATCAAATTTAATTCCAAAAGTAGACATTTAGCTTGACCCCAAGGCAGTAGTGACAACAGAACTCCTCCTGGGACCTTTCACCATGAAAGGCATGTGGGCCACTTTGGCCTTAAATGATGTGACTGCTGTCATGTTCCTGGGTAATTCTCACTCCCATGGCCAGTTAGAGGCTGCAGTAACTTTAATTTTTGCTGTGTGAAACACCTTTCTGAAAGCTCTTCCATGGGGTAGCCATAAGAAACCTCAAGAAACATGGGGAAAGCAGTATCACATGCTTCATTCCAGATACTAAGGAAATTGGGAGACCAAGTGAAGAGAGGAAGGGAATGTTCCTGGAGGAAATTTGGCATGGAAGGATGAGCAAACCACCATGCTCTTTCAAGGTCAGAATGACACCATACAGCAGTATAGAAGTGATAGGCCTTCCCTCAGCACAGGTTCTTTCCAGTATCTCTAAATGCTTTGGGTAAAGTCCAAATCCAGGAATTAGAGGCAATTCCTATCATCTCCCTGAGGGGCAGCAAAATGTTGGGTTCGTCACACTCTTAAATTGACAGAACGGAGAGAGGGAAGTTCTTTCTCTCTCCCACTTAGACTGTTTAAAGACAATGTTTTCATCTTTACAAGAGCATCCACTGTCTCCCTCCCTGCTAAATTCCCCTGTATCAGAGCACAAGCTAAAACCAGACACTTCTTGTCCCAAAGCTGAAATGAAAGGTTGGCATCCAGGAGCCTGCCAGCCCTCCCACATCAGCTGCAGGGCCAGAAGCAATTAGAAAGAAGCTTAGCATATGATAACAAAGCATGGGAAGCATCAGCCTACACACTGATTGCCGAGATGTCTTTATTCACATTTTCCCTCCTAATTAATGAGGCAGCAGATCTCTCTAGCCCTGCCCACACTTCAAGTACAATCTTGCCTCTGTGCCAGCACCTACAGTGCTGTCAAACCAGGCTTCCACAAGTATATTTGGGAAAGATCCAGAAAAGCACCCTCTTTAGAATATAACCACTGCCTCTAGTGCCGCAGCTGTGAGAAATCCTAGCAGCAAAACTACTCCATAGGAAAAGATCTGCTGGACCGAAATGGGACTCAGTATAGCTTGGGAAGAAACCTTACTAGCAGAGAGCAACATTCCCTGTTTATGCTCTTCAAACTCTTCTAGTCAAATTAAATTTCAGATCCTGTTTGCTACTGGTTCAGGAGTGGTTTGCAGAAGTTCTAATGTCAAATTCAACAGCTTGCTTGCAACCATGCTGATAATACCCTACAGATGGTAGTGTGTTTGTCATTCTAACAGAACTATAATGAAATCATGTAGGTAACTTCTATTAGTCTTCTATAAAACATTATGTGAAGAACTGGCACATCCTGACCCATCTGATTAAATGATGGGCTCACAAATCTATAGCAAATAGCTTCTGTCTGTCTCTGACATTGTTCTACATCTGAAGGTTACTCTGGAATTAAACTGGGTGTGCACTGAAAAGAGAACAGAACCTTCAGACTAGTGCCAACCATGGACAAGTCTTTCTCCCTCATTAAATGAAATAAAAAGACTGACTGTTGTTTGGGCCTGTGAGACAGCCCTCTCTTGCACAGACCTGTTAGAACGTCAGTAAAACTAATGAGATTCAGTTGGGCTACAAGAGAGGAAGAAAGTCTGCCTCTTGGGCTTCTCAGGAAGACTCAAAGCTAAGTGTCCATCTTACTGCAGTTGAGCTTCAGTGCTGAAGTCACCATATGAGTGACAATCACAAACAAGGCAGTGCCATACCATAGCATCCAAGCCTGAGATGAACTCCTGGGATTAGTCTGGCCTTCCAGGAAACACCTTTACCCACAGAGCCACCAGCAGCTCTGCAGACTGGGGGAACTACAGCTGATCTATACACAGTGGCTGCTGTGGAGTTGCACAGGTTCAGTCTGCAATCCCTTCTCACCGACTGGAAGTTCTGAAGTTCTACCAGGGTCTTCTTATCTACAAGGACCGGGCCTTTTAGCTTGCAGTGGAATGCCTCCTCTACACGTCTGTGGGGTGAAACTTCCTCCAAGGAGAGCAGGAGTGGAGGCAGCTGGCTAGGATGAGCTGAGATAGCCAGGGAAGCTCGACGTTCAATGGCTTCTGAGAAGAAAAAGTATAGGAAAAGAAAGGCTTAATTTAAGAGCCTTGTCTGTGAAACATGAGTTGTGTGATTAGTCTTGTGCACTTAGCTCTTCAACATGAACTAAACTTCACCAGTTTTTTTGGTGCCAAAGAGGGGAATGTTTTAAGGTAATGCTTTTATTACCAGTTCTTTGTTTGCCATGGTGCAGCAGATCACAAAAGCACAAAGCTCTTTGGGTCTTTACCTTTTAATATCTCCTTAAACTCCTGCAGAAGGACTTCCCGGGTGACTTCAGCACCAGGTGCTCCTGGAGGTCCCTGTGGGCCAGGAGGTCCTGGAGGTCCAACAAGGCCACGCTAAGGAAATAACCACAAAAAACCACGTGAGTTAGAACCAGGCAATTGCACTGAGTACTCAGTGCTCAGTTCTCAAAAACTCTTTCAGCCATGAGCCAGTCCCTTTTAAGCTTCTTATGCTGTCTGTTTGCTAACTGGACCACCAGTACCTGTTCCAGTGTGGCAATCTAGCCACACATCACATTATTAATTTATATTGCCCAGCCATAATGATCACATACATGAATGGCTGGTGTGACATAAAGCCCTCAGAAAGAACATGAACCAGTTTATTCAAAACAGTTTAAAGGTTAGCCCACACACAGAAGAGCTTTAAATGAAGCAGTACAAACATACAATAATATTATTAATGCTATTTTGATGTGCATTGTTCTCAGGGAGTTCCTGTTTCCTCAACTAAACTGCAGCAAACCTGTGTGGAATGGCTCCTGCCTGCTCACCGGCATCCAGTGATGATGACAAAAGAAAGGAAATCAATCAGGATGTCTAAGCAGCAGGTCAAAAGTGAACTCATGATCAAAACATCACTAAGCAGATGATGAGTAATTCATTATTTTGAAATTATTTTGAAATTATTTTGAAATTATTTCATTAATTCATTATTTTGAAACACCTTGCTTAATATATATCCTTTGAGATACCTGGACTTTATCTAAGTGGAAGAGAAAAAAATGTTAATTTTATTACTACTGAGCAGAAAAAAAAAACCAAACAGAAAAGGCCCAGTCTAAGAAATGGTTTAAACAAAAAAAGAATATTGATAGTAGAATTGACATACCTTATCTTACAAAGCATCTAGCACCTACTGTCTCAATCTTCTCCAAAATACTTTGAGAAATTAAAACAAACAAACCAAAAAATGAGCATGCAGCATTGTCTGGGGTGGGAAGGCAAAAGCTAGAGCACCCAAAACACTTGGCGTGTCAGCAGCTGGAGGGGAAGCCATGCTGCACCGTTATTAGCTGATGGCAATCTAGCAATAACCTACTAATTTCTTGTCTTTCCCTTTGCATCTCCTTTTGGAGGTATTGCCATCATCTGGGCGGTGAACAAAGGAGATCCAGGTGCGCCGTGGATCTGTGATTCGAGAGTCTGGAGATTCAAGGATCTGAAGAGAAACAAGAACAAAGACTGATACTGCTGTATCTGTTTGGCCACTCTATGGATTCCCAGAATGCAGTTCCCAGAGGACATGGAAGGTGGCATAAAATGGTGGGATACACCTGTAACAAGCAGTTCCATTTGGCTTATCCAGCACTGTGCCATATTTTGTCTTCATTTACAGGAGAACTGCACATGCAAATGTTCTTCAAGTTCTGACACAGTGTATGAAAGACACCAGCCCACCAAAGAGTCCCATTTGAATGAGCTTTTCTTCTTTGTAGTTCACAGGCTAAGCCTGCCAGCAGAAATGTCCCAAAAAACAGAAGATGCTGCCCTTAAAACATCAAAATGCCTTCTCATAACTTACTACACTATCACTTGCAGGGTCTCCCAGCTCCCTTGCTAAAGAAATCAGTAAGAGCCAAGAGCTAGGAGCCAATGCACCTCACAGACCTTCCTCAGGCTGCTGAGACTGTCCTCAGATAGTCCTACAACATACCACAGAAAACCTGCCCACATACCGGGTATTGTTCTCCACTGGCATCTGACACTTATCAGTTGGATCAATCAAGCTATACAGGGAGATTAAAACATAGAGAAGACCTTGAAATGCTCCATAACTTTCAAATCAGAGGCTGTAGAGTGACAAATGTGCACACAGAAAAAAAACCAAAACAACCCAAACCATGTCTGAACATAGAAAAGATGTCCACTGACAAATTTAACTACCTGCTCATTCCTGTGTTCTATGAGAATATTGCAGAAATCATCTAGAGAACCTCTGATATTACAGTGTCAAATTCTGGATCCCTCCCTTCTAAACAAAATCTGGAAAGAAGAGAGAATCTGTCTTTATGAATTTGGGTTCACTTTCTTTTGAGCTGCCTGGTTTCCATTACTCACCTCCCAGAGACAGCCAGAAGAAAGTGATCAAATAGCCATACCTGGTGTATGTAGGCTGGGAATGGACTTCTAACTTTAAATTAAAACAAGGCACCAGAAATCATTGGTTACTAATACTCTGCCAAGCTCTTGTCAAGAGCAATTAACTGTTAACTATGAAGGTTTCAATCAGCAGACATATCAGCCTCTCAAATGTCCATCACAGACAGAGTAAAAGCACAAACCTTCCAAAAATGTACTGAACCAAAGTATTCAGAGCCATTATTGGAAAAGCCATAGAGGAAAACCAGCAATGAATATTTAAAATCTTTAAAACAAGCAAAAAAAAACATGTTTGTTGTAAACTTTGGAAATTCAGAGAAGAAACCTGCTTTATATTTCTTCTGGTGAGACTGAACACGTACAGATGAGAATTCCACCAGAAAGCAATACAAGGTTGAATTACCTAATTTTCAATTATTCCATTACAAGTTTAGGTAAATCAGTCTTGATCCATCACCATTCAGGAGGAAGAAAATAAGACAAGTGCGGTAAAAGTGGCATTTGTCACTTCTCAGAGAACCATAGCAAGTTTTAATAACATTTCTAGTACCACTTATAAGCACAGATTCTCTTTCATCAGTCTGCAGAAGCATGTGGAAAAGAATTAACCTTTAGAATGCAGGTAGAGCTGCAATCCCAATAACTGCAAGATACGGCACTCTAAGAGTAACAGAAACCAGACAGAGGATTGCCAATTTCAGCTAGAAATTTAAAGGGAAGCTCATTTTAAGGAGGAAAGACCAGTCTGTGTGATCTGCTATGAAAAATCCATACAGCGTAAATTGTTTCAAAATTAAATCTTAGAAGTCTGCTGGAGTTCCAGCTTGAGGTTAGAAGGAATGTTGGTGCTTCTAAGTTGATGCAGAGCCTGAAAAGCTCTCTCCGGCATACAACCAGGCACATGGGTGTAGTAAAAGGCACTTGTCCACAGGTTTCAGAGGTGATGTGACCACAACTATTTATTTTTGGGTCAACAGATGATTTGCAAACTAGCAGAATATGAGCAGCTCCACAGAAATCAGAGGTGCTGTGAACTGAGCAAGGGTGTTTGTTAAACACACATCTAAAACTCTGTGAATCCAACTCCATCTTCTCTATTGGGTAAATAATCTCAGATTATTTATAGTGCACCCTACAGAAAGATCTGCTGCTACTGAATCCCTCTGTTCAGTCAGTCCACCTGTCCTCCCCTCCAGATAGATGGCTGCAGAGTTGCCAGCATCTGTGCTCTAAACCAAAGGAAGGATATCCCAAGACACACTGTTCCTGCATTCTACTGTAATTAATCAGTTATGGTTACGCACACTCCCCCTAACCCTCACGCTTAGTATCTATTGCGAAAAAGACAAACTGCTAGTAACAATGTAGTTCATTATTTCTGCACCCAAATCAATCTGTTCAAGACTTTTAATGTTTAGAACCCCATTTAGAGTCACCTGTAAATTGTGTGTTTAGTCAAGCTCCATTATTATTTGCCTTTTTTACTTACCATACCCAGGATTTAAACAGCTTTCCAAAATGCCACTGGAAGTTAATGAAAACAGAGCACCATAGGAAATCCTGGTATTGTGAGGTTAGAGTCACCTCACTAAAACATTATCACCTCCCCACAGACTGCTTGACAGCAGGTAAGGTGCAGCTTATTTCTACAACAAACCTGAACTAATCTTTCGCTGAGTTTCATGGAGATTTAATGGTTTCTGATGGGAGAAGCTAGTACTTTCCTGCCCCACTTCATCTGAAAACAGATGGGTGCAGACTCACCAGACAGGAGGTCACACCTGCAGAGGACTGTGTTTATGAGCAGGTAAAAACCTACCCATGCTTTGCCCAAAGGAAGCAGATGTCTTTTTTTTTTTTTTTTTTGTCCCAGTGACCTGGATTGGCAGGTCTGTGATAAGGCTGCAGTGCAGTTCCCAAGGCAGAAGGAAACAACTTATTAACAGAATCACCCAGCTCAGACAGGTTGGAGTATCCCCTCAGTGCTGTAACAGAAGCCAGCAAAAGAACAGCTGGGATGCAGAGAAAAGGAAAATCAGATCGGTTCTTTCCTCCAAAAAGGGCTGGCTCGTGTGGCAGGAACTCAGAAGTGCAGTCTCCAGGACACAAGGCAAGAGCCTTAGGAACTGGGATGCAGCATTTGTTGCAGACTATTCAAATATTCCTGGTTTCCACCAGGCTGCAAGACAGGCATAAGCTCCCCTCTTCCGCAAGAAGAAGGAAACATGCCAGCTAGATGTAGAAGCCAGCGATCCTGGGCAGATTCTGACCATTAACTGTGAAGACAAACAGATGTCCTCTGCCTTTCTGGAGCTCCAGCTCTGAAGAAACAGACCAGAGCAGATATCTTGTGAGGGAGGGAAAAAGAAATCCAGATGGCACATCCCAGAAAAAGAAATTAAAAACTCCTGAAGTTTAAAAATAATAATAATAATAATAAAAAAACAATCCCACACCTCTCAAGTGTCTTGCTTAAATTACAAATCCCTCTACAAGACAGTCATGGCACTCCCTGATTTCTCCAGTACAAGGATGATTGACAGTTAAAATGAATGTTCCATCCTTGTGGTATTATTATTTAATTACTATGGCATGCATGAGCAATCCCAGCAATAAGCATGCAAGCCTGTTATTCTTGGCAGCAGCAGCCTCCAGCAGCCAGAGAGACCTTGCAGCCAAGTCAGGTATTGGGACTGAGAACAGCTTTGGAATCCCAGCAAAGGGGACCTGTCCCTCCTGGGGTGCAAAGCTAAGCTGCAGGAGTCAGGAAGAATCCTCCTGTTTATGACAGTGAAATCAGGTTTATTCCTTAACACTTGAAACACTACCTCCAAAATCAACAGAAGCCTTGCCAGCCATTTTTAACAGGTATTTGGAACCTGAAGACAACAGCACCTATCACTTCAGAACCAGTTTATAGCACTGAAGAGGAATTTGCCTGCTTTCTCCCTGACTGCCCTCCCAATAAAAAAGCAAGTTGAGCTGTAATTTTGATGGTTGCACACAAGCAGAACCCATGGTGCTTTCTGGCTCTGAGTCTCAGAGCAGCACACACCGCCCAGAGACACACACAGAGTCATTGGCCAAGATTCAGCTAGCATGGAAGAATCTATGAGCAGAAACCTACAGCTGAGTAGCAGAGCTTAGATCCTGAGAAATTTCTGAACTGTATCTGAACTTTCCTGAAATTCAAGGACACTGGGATCTCCACTCCACATCTCTGTTAAAAAAACCAAAGTGAAACTGGCAAAAGTAATTACAGAGGCTGGAGAAATAAAGTCAATGTACCTATGAGCAAGGCTGGATGCCTAAAAGCATCTCAGAATGTTCTCATGCACACCTAAGCATTCTCAGGGTGGGTCAGGAAGGCAAAATGCATGATAAGGTTACAATTCTGGGAGAGGACAGCATCCTTTCCACCTGCAGTTGGTCAGACATGTGTGTCCAAGAACATACACCTAAGCATTCCAGTCCCCAGTCTTTATGCCTGAAGTTATTGCCCTGCAAGTTTTGCTCTGTTATCTATGTATTTGTCCAGCTGTGATGGGATTAGATTTAGGAATTCTTTGCTCAGGAGTTAAGCAGTTACCAGACACAAAATGGAGCCGAGCATTCAATTATCTTAATCCATAAATTTCTATGCTGTTACACCTGATTTACACCAGCAAGAGTACTGTCAGCTTCATTATGAAATTAGGAGCAAATTCTTTATTTCAGTAGTGTATTTTACTTGGAACAGGTTAAAAAGTGACAGATCATTTTTTTAAATTTTAGTGTGAGAAATTATGTGCCAGCTGCTAATAACTTAGGGTTATACACTCTGCTGGTTATTAATGAGATGTAAAACCAAGGTCCTGACCATTTGTGGTTTTTAAAGATCTGTCAAGAATTTTCCCCAGAGCAGAAGTGTTAGGTTTGGTATCTTAGACAAATCTGAAATTCAACTCCTACCTAAATTCCCACTATGTTTCTGATTGAAAATTTATTCTTCACCTCTCTGAACGGCTATTCCAAACAGCTTCTCCCCTCCACTTAAAACACAAAGTGGTCACACCTGTAATGAATTTAATTATTATTTCCCAGATCTGTTTGAAATAAGACCCTTGCACTGAATCATATGATACAGAATGTCACCTGTATGAATCCATCAATATTTCTTCACATGGGCTACAAGGAATTGCTAGGAAGTAAATTGTTACATTCCTTCTCATTCATAATGTGCCAGAGCAAGACTGACAAATTGACAGATACAAAACACCAAAGATGACAACATCTACTACAGACAGGCCACGATCCAGTCTCTCTGAAGGCTTTAACACTTGTCAAGCCAAAAATTATTCTCTCAGTTACACATGCAGTCACACACACTTCAGGCTAAGGCTGCAATCTCTTTACAGAGGAGCAATGCAATGTATGCAATGTCACTGAACCAGCTGCTGTTTGCAATTGGAAACAGAAGGCCCCAAAGAAATAATTCAGAGAGATTTAAGTAATTAACCAGGTGGACCTAGCCTGAGACATTTGACAGAGTCAGAGGGATCACGAAGTGAAATTTCAAGGACTCCTTGATGACATAGCAGGTAATTAAATTAAAAACACTATGCTATTTCCTGCAGAAATTCCACTTAAGGTAAAATCCTATTGACCTCAAATCATCCCTGAAATGTCACTGGGACATCGAATCTGTTCCCTAGGGCAGGATGTTGGTTTTGTGTTGATTCCCTAAACTAACCCCTAAGGCAGCTCACAGAAGAGATGAAGTTGGAAGGGACACCCATAGACATAGTGTACCTCTAAGCAGGTACACTATTGAAGGTTACCCTGGGACTGCCTCCAAAGGTGGAGGCTCCACAGCTTCTCTGTCAAGTCTGTGTTTGACTGTCCTCACAGAAAAGAAGCTTTGATAAGACTGGAGAAAAAAATTAAAAAAAAACAACCTACAACCCCAAACCAAACTCACTATTTACTTGGAAATATCAGGTTCATCAGATTTGAGACTTCTGCACCACTGTTTTCAGTAGAGGTTTCACGATATGACTCATGGACTGTGAATGTTGAGAAATCTGACTCAAACTGCTTTGCTTAATGAGAAGGAGAACACACCTACGTTTTCAACACTATGAATAAAAATCACTACTCTCAGCTAATATTTCATTCCCTGCTCCTACTTTGATAAACCTACCAGCTGGCCACAGAATCTTCCAAGGTAAACACAGCCTTAATTTTTACTGTACAAGGCCAAAAAATGTCCATCTTTCCTGTTACGTGCCGTGGAGAAATAAAATGGACGCTGATGCTGTTTAATTTTCCTCGGCAGGGCATCCTTTCATGAAACAAAACTGCTCACAGAAGCACCTTCAGGGCTCAAAGAGATCAGTCTTCCATAGAGAACTGCTTTTAGCCTTCCTTTAGCTTGATAGAGTAGGTAAGGAGAGCTGTACTACCACTTTATTCCTCCCTTAGTGAATTTGCTGTTAATGACAACTGTCCATTAACCCAGAAATGGTGTCAATTCTTAAGCGCTTCATTTATAGCATGCATAAAATAATCCCTTAGCTTGGGCAGGTGGTGTATAAATATAAAATGTAATAGAGTCACTCATGTTAGAAACAATACTGACCTAGAGCCTGGACTTCAACCTCAAATTGATTCCAAGGAGAAAAGTTCCCATTACAAAATCTGGGAGTGGATACCATCCAGAGCTCATAAGCATTGACATCAAAGATTTAGCTTGATTCAGTCCTTATTGAACAGAACCTGCCTTCACTGAACTCATCAGCTCTTGTTGCAGCCAAACCTTTGCCATGGATATTTTAAAGCAAAGTATTTCAACACAGAAACTGCAGCTTCCAAACAATGTCTGTTTTAATGAATGCCCACTAGCCTCTGAATGAGTGCTGTGTTTCTTCTAGCAATAATGTACCTATGACTATATCAGAATTAACTAGAACCAGTTTCTGCTTGATTTTGCAACCAGAATATATATCCAATACATTTCACTGTGAGCCAAATGAATTCCAGAATAGACATGAAATTTAGTTGCACGAGATATGTATCTGGCTTCTTTTGCAAAAGCAGAATGATGCAGTTCTAGAGTAGAAGAAAATGATTGATTATAAGCACCTTAAGAATTTAGCATGTATACAACCTGTCCTGACAGAGCCCTGCAATACACAGAAAAACGAGCTGAAGAAATGTTCCTTACAGTCCCCTAATGATAATTTGAAGTTCAGCAGCCAGTTTGTCTTATATAGAGGACTGTTTCCCAGACTTGCCCAACCTTAACCAATTACTGTCACAATAGCATTGAACAGGATATGTAGAATGTCAGCCCAATTGTTCTAACTTGCCCCCTCTGCCATGCCCCAATTTTTGGCAGGTTTTTCCTCTATTGCTATAGTGACTGCCATCCCTAATGCTTGTGATCAAAGTCATGTTTTAGAGGTCACCTCCATTTGAAACAAGGGCCATTTTTGTGTGAGTAGAGAAAGAGAAGAGACTGTGTGATTGTCTGGACTGTCTGGAAAGGACTGTCCTCCTTTCTCAGTGTTGCAGTCTCCCTTCCATTTCATCCTGCTCCTAATTCTAGGAGCTGCCTTTAAATTCCCTAACCCTCTCTCCTGCTCCCAAGGTGTCTGTGCAAGTTTTCATCTTAAAGTATTCTGGGGGTTATGATCAACTGACTGGAAATTTTTCTCAGCTTTCAGCCTGGGCTGACTGTCCCAAACATGTAACTGGAAGGATCCTATCCTGCCAAATTCACTCACTAAGTCATCAGTTACAGATATTGAGGTATCGTCCACAGTCTTACACTTGCCACTTGTGCACAACTACTACCAGCCTGAACCCTTTTCCTACAAGAGCCACAATCACCTTAAACAGATCATCTGACTACAGCAACATTTTTCTGATTTGTGATTTCCAGTCATCACAGCCTCTCTGGTGGAAGGTGCAGTGCAGAGAAAGCTCAGGCATGCTCATATCTTTATACTGTTGCCTTATACAGTTTTGAAGTAACATTGCAAGGGTTGCCTGGACGACATACATTAATATTCCAGTGTCATTATTTTACTGCAATAGCCCACTTAGCCTTTTTCTAATAAATTGTTTCTGAACAGGATAGTGTTCATATAGTAGAACTCCAAAATGTCTTTACACTTAATCAGCTACTGTAGGACTAGAACTTCAGTCATGCATATTCTAAAATAAATTCCAGTGTTTGCTTCAGTAAGCTAGAAAATCAATCATGCAAGGGCAAAAGAGAGAACATTTCTCTTTAAAAACCAAATAGAATTTGGCAAGATTGCTTCAACTGTTGAGAAAAGGAACTGGCATCACATTAGTGCAAGAAAGAAGTTATACTAAGCCCTGACAAGGCATAAATACCTACCTTGGGATGCCCATGCAGTTCTTCACTGTTTGAGAGGGTAGCATTGAAAGGCTCTGTATACTGATTCGGTTCTTTCTTCATCTTTCTGTCTCTCTTTGCTGCTGTAACTCTGAAGAGGCAAAACTGCTGACAAAGTAAAGTTGCCACAAATACCCAGGTGCACCCCTTCATTTTGAAAAGGGAGGGGCCAAGTCAGGAAGGGCACTCTGTCCAAGCACAAAAACCTTCAACACCAATAAGAGGAACAGACACAGACTTCTCTCTAAAAAAATGAAAAATTAAAAGGTTAGAACTATCAGAGATGATCCTCTGGGGTCTGCAGTGTCAAGCAGCAGACAGGGATGTGCTGGTTGCTGAAGCAATCGCTGTTCAAGCAGGACACATGGAACTGGTATAGATAAACTTGTTTGAAAATTTGGATTCACTCGAAGAAAGAGGTAAGTCCATTCAGCCTCTTGAAGCTTACATAAATACAAGAGGCCCTGGAAAGTCCTGCCACCCACCTTGAAGTGTTGCTCTCCCTCCCTCCCCCCCCCCCCCCCCCCCCCCAAATAAGTCTTCAGACTCGTTTAAAATGCACTCAACTATGAAACCTAGAGAAGTCAAATTGCTCAGGGCAACAGTTGCTCAGGCCAGAGCTGAGAACATACACTCATTAGGGGGGTTGTTAGGTTGTTCCCCTTCACCAGGAGATTTCACTTTCTGTCATTTGAAGCACTGTTAAGTTCAAAGCAGGCTTGAATATGTTCCATCTGTTCTCTCTTGAATGATACTTCCCTTTCCTCAATGACAAGTCCTCATCTTTTCCTTTCAAGATGCTGGAGAACAGAAACCCAAGGTTGCTACAGCCACTGCCCTTCTGAAGAGGCTGAAAGCATCACAGCTCAGCCTTCAAAGGAGAAAATAAATTTCTCATATCACGAGTTAAAACAGAGAGAAGCAAAGAATCTGAGGATGTACCTAGGTCCATTAGGAGCAGACAAAGTTTTCCCAAGTCTAGCTTCTCTCCCACTCTAGCTGCGTTTATCTTCACTTTTCTTTAATGAGATGACAAACAGCCAAGTCCCGATGCCACAAGCAGCTGTCAGAATGTAGAATCTCATGTCTTTTTCATCCTCATCCAGGCAAGATTTCAGGTACCCCTGAGTGTAGATCACGCCTGTTCTTTCTCACTGCTCCTTTCCTCAGCTGCAGACTGGCAAAATCCTCCTCAGCTTTTGCTTTACCTCAGCAAATAAGTACTTCTTTCCTGAATGAGTTTCCATCAACTTCAAGAAAGGGGGAAAAAAAAAAAAAAAAAAAAAAAAAAAAAAAAAAAAAAAAAAAAAAGAGAAAAAAAGGAGGAGGGATCACATTCTAATGAGCTGTCAAGCCTATTCTCTTCACATTCCTATTAGACTCACTGATAAGTGGAGCTGGCCCGTGTGCCAGGCAGATTTAAATCAATGCCCATTCCCTGCTCCCTCCCCTCAGCCTTATTCTGTACCTCCCCTTCATTATCTCAGAGAAATAACCATTTTTCTGGGAAGTTTGTAAAACTGTACAAGAGTGTGTGGTAGAACTAAAAATATGTGGCTTGGAATATGCACTCAGCATCACACCACACATTAATCCATCAGAACTCTTGCTTTATATTCTAGCTGTGCTCCAGACAACATTTTCCCCCTGCCTCAGTGGGGGCCTTCTGATTTCTTCACAAAAAAGTGGGCTGTTTAGGAAAAATAATAGAGAAAGCAAAGCTTACACATCTCCTAAAAGAATTTCATAAGGAAGTTCCTGAGGTACTTGGAGAGTCTGGAAATCTTTTGACAGTTCCCCACCACCTAGAACAAACATTCCTATTCTGTCTACAAATATGGAGAGTGATGCAAAAAGTTACCTGAGTTTCTACCAGAAGAAAGTCAAGGAATGGTAAAAGGTTGGAGATAATATAATTTAAAGTAGCCTATGAAGTCCCTTTACCATGCCTTTTGTCAGCCAAGTAATAATGCTAGCACAGTTCTTCACCAGACTCTGAAGGAAGTCAGGTTGGATCAGGAGCAACAGCTCTGTTTTCTGTGGCTCAGGGAAACTGAGGCATGACCAATCTGAGTGCAAAAATCAGGCAGCAGAATACAGACTAATTTTTTTATAGCATCCTCTGAGAGAAATGGAGTTTGGGAAAGACAGTAAGAAGGGAAGTTAGACAGAAGCTAAATAGTTAACCCCTCCCCCAACTAGCTCACATTCCATCAAAACTACGTGGCAGACTTTATTTGTTAATAATATTTAACTTTCTTTGGCGCCTTCTCATACTTAAGCCTCTTTTTTCAGGTTAGTTGTAGACAAGCCATGAATTTGTAAAAGTGCACTTGATGACACATTAATAGGACAATCTGTCATACTGCAGCTAAACAGCTTGACAGATCCACACACCATAGCAAGAAATGACATTCAAGGCTGGAATGGGGCAATTGCTTTTTTGGACCGCTGGTGCAGGCTGTATCTGCCTGCCTGCAACATCTCCTTTCCCATCCCAAGAGCCAAATCCCAAAACTACCTCCTCAGATTTGGGGAAGATGAATCCTAACTATCTTTGCAAGCACAAGGTGAAGCTAGTTGATGGTTGGGTAGGGCAAACTGAGTGTAGCTAATTCCCTGTATACTGACCACTTTATGCTGGGCTGAAAAAAAATGCCAGCACAGTTTTTACCTCTCCTTCAACCTTCAATTCAGCATTTGTATTATCTGTAGAAAACTGCACCCCTGGCAGGTCCTGTTCTCACATCGCAACTGCAGCAGTTCCAAAGCACCTGATGTGCACCTGCCAACGTGTGAACAATATTCAAACCCTGTTTCCAAAAACAAAAACAAAAACCCAAACAAGAATAGGCTGATAATAGCACAACAAACCAGGATCTCAAAGGGACTGAAAAGACAAACAGCAGTATTCTTCTCTGAGCTCAGCACCGTCACAGCAATTATGGCTATAGCAAGGAATGCACCTGCTAATTCTGCATGAGTAGTAAAGCCCTGAAGAAACTAAAAGCCGCCACATTTAGTCTTCAAAATTGTATGCAAGAACCCAAATGCAGTGTTCTTAAAGTGTGTGTAAAGCTGGAGAGGAAACTGAATAGTCAGGCAAGAAACCTGTGATTTGATCTTTCAATCTCTCCTTACACAATTTATCTTTTACTCAAGATAGACCTTACCTAATTGAGCTAAGAATAATATCCAAAGGGTAAAAGGTCAAAAATTAGGATTTTACAGAGTTGTCTATTGTAGATACCTTGGTGCAGTGATTTTTTTGAGCCAAGGCACATTACCAGTCCCTGACACACCCCCCATGCCTGCATCATAGCAGACAAAGTTCTAGAGTTACTCCTAGGATGGATCCCTCAGGTTTAAACCCAAAATTTCCCAGTGCTGATCTGCTACAAACTCAATGGAGTTGATAAACAAAAACTGTTACACCAAACCGCAACACACCAGCAGACAAAACAACCCCACAGCTTTAGGCAGAGAGACCAAGAGCTGGTGGCCTTGGGTTGCCTTCTGCCAAGGCACAGCTGCCCCTGTACCCCAGGTTTGGGAGGCTCTGCCCCACATGGGCAGATCACAGATCCCACGCGGGATCACTACGCCATCTCGTGGCAAACCCACGGAAAGACCCCGAGGCTGGACCAAGCGGGGACACAGCTGGGGTGGGCTCTGCACAGGGACCCAGGGGTCAAAAAACCTCCTTGGGGCAAAGCTTTTCCTACAGATAAGAAGTTCCTAGCAAACTGCGATAAACTATCCACATTCTTTCCCCAAAAGTCTTTTCAATAACGTGAATGCTTTGGGTTAAGTGGCTTCCCTGGTGTTCAGGTGACTTTTGTACTGAAAGGATGATTTTTCTGATTTAATAAGCAAGATTTGGCCTTTGCTGATCAGAGAAAAAAGTATCATCTCATGCACAGTCTTCCTGTGATGGGGTTGCAATATAATCCACTAAGAGCAGAAACTTTAGAGACATTAAAAAAATTTCGGAAGCACAGGGTTTAAGCTACTTCCAACTACAAATTATAATCTTGCTCTTCTGAATAAAAGCCAGTCACTTGCTGAGTACTTACACATTTAAGGAGAGCTGGAGAATCCATGAGCTGGGCACCAGCAGCATTTCTTTGGCCTTCCATGTAGAGGAGTTTCCCATATAATGCTTTGCTAGATCAAACACTATCAACACCCAGGAGCAGCTTCAAATCCAAGTACTTGTGCAAAAGCAGTAGAAGGGTTTTTACATCCCCTACAGTTTTCTAAGGCAGGGGCAGAACAAGGCTTGTCCTCACAGTGGGAATCCTGTATGACTACACAGATCCAAAACACTGCCACATGGCTATCCTCATTGGCCTAGATCCTTATCAACACAAGCACTACAATACCCTGAATCAGGCCAAGTGACAAAAGGAAAAGCACAAAGTCTGAACAACAAACTGCAAAAGAACTCCAGGCACAAGAATGGTTCTGAGTTAAGAGAAAACACTCATAAATCAGGACATGGCTCAGCCCTGGCAGATGTCGGTGCAGCAAAAAAAAAAAAAAAACAAAACAAAACAAAACCTCATTTCCATCACATGATAAAGACATTGCAACTAGAAACAACTTACATTCTGGATCCACACACACAACTGGAATGCCAGCCCAAAATCAAGTTCTGAAAGTCAAAATGAAAATAGCATCTGAGCAACATTAAATGCTTTACACAGAACTGCAGCTATCTAGGTAAGTAAGGGAAGCTGTCCCAATATTACAGAAGTAGCTATGCAGATATGAAAGGGAAGAAAGCCAAGTCAAACTGTACCCAAACAGCAACTGCTGAGATAGCAGCAAGGTTCCAATCTGATTTTTTTTCTTCAGAGACATCCTGTTGGCAGGAACAGCATCTTAGGAGTGGCTCCAACATGTCTTGAGTAGAGACTGAAAAGAGATACTGCACCAAAAGGACCACTGACATGTCTATGGCATTATAATATAAATACCTCTCCATAAACAAACTGCATTATCAAACAAAAGATCTAAAAGAAGTGACTACCTGTAGATGTTTTACCACTGGTGTAAAGAACATCAAACTTGAGCTACAGTTTTGCCATCTTTTGTTTTCTAGTCTATATCTAGTTAGATTTCTTCCCAGTGATTCCTTTCCAGAAAACAATCCCACAGAAAGTAAAACTTTTATCATGAATGTTTATTATGAACAAACAACTTTACAATGCAGTCATTTCTACTCCTCAGTACATAGTCTGAAGTAATTTCAGTGACCTTGAAATCTTAGGTGGGAAAAAAGTTATGACTACACACAAATCCAGTACTTTAAAAATCAAGAGAGCTTTAAAGGCAACCACTCAGATGTCTTCTGGTCCAAGCTGCAAAAAATCCTTACCACCTGTGCATAGCAACCTTACAGAAATGTTTGCAATTGCAGCATGAAAGTGCAGCCCCAGACATTTGCTCCAATATCATCATATACTGAGGGACAGCTTTTGGTTTTATTACACTGAGTAATGCATTGCTTCAGGGCATGGTAACATTTTTGCATGGCAAAGAATGACTTCCTCCTCCATCAAATGAGTTTGGTAACAAAAAGTTCAGATACTGCATCCTGTTATAAATGCTTTTTAAAAAACACAAAATAATAAATCCAACACAAAATGGAATAAATCTTCTGTTACCAAAAGCAAGGAGATGTATCAAAATCTTGTAAGCCATAGGTGCAAGGGTTCAGTGAGCTAATTGCTCCCAGCTTTCAACAAATGGCATCTGAAATGCCTGTCAAGTCTTCGTCTGAGTCCAGGCTACTGGGGAGAAATCTCAATTTGAAGTTTTGTTTTAAATATAACGAAACTCCAGAAAAAATGCAGCATGTTCAGGGTTTAACCAAAGCTTTTGTGTTTCCAGTTGTGGCACTTACTAAAAGCAAGAGAACCAACTTCAAATACTTGGCTGTAGCTTAAGGCCAACTTCTTGTCACATAATGCTTTTTATTCGACATCTCCAAATTTTACTAATTCTTGTACCTTGGTCAGGTACATTTCAGAAAAGAGGAAAACACACCATAGCCAAGGTCTCCTTGCCTTTGTCTTCATTTATGTGGGCAAAAGAACTTCCATAAGATAAAGAAGATAAATATGGATAACCAATTATAAGCTTCTGTCTGTAGATGATGTCAGTGGTAATAAAAGGCATTGTGAGAACACAAACATGTCTGAATGAGACCAAGATTTAAGAGGCAGAACAGCCTCAGCTACAGGTCCATATGCTTTGAGACAAAAAATATCCGTCTGACATGCCTGCCTGAAAATTGTCACTGCAGGAAAGACACAAAGCTCCCCCTTTCATTCCAGAGCCCTAACAGAACATAACTGTTTCTACATAGTGCTGCTTCTCTTGTCACAAGAGCTGATTAAAAACATACAAGAGGTAAATGAAAAATAGTAATAAATAAGATTTGGTAAAACAATTACAAAAAAAAATTTAAAAAATCAAAGATGTATAAATACATTCCAAAATTCAGCCTTTACAATAAATTCCATCCCCGTTCACCCTCTATCTCTTCCTTCCCTTCCTTAGCTCAGTAAGAAATGCCTCAAGATTCCTCTAGTATACAATTATTCTGCTATTTTGGTAATTCCTACCTATGGCAGAGAATTTGTCATATTTACTGATGCTCTAAGCTGCACGGCTCATGGGTTAACAATACACTTTTGCTTACAGTTCAAGATAGCGAGGAGAAGCAGAGAACAAATCTGAAAAGGAAAATAAAATAATTTCTAAAGAATTCTTTCGATACATGAGGAAATATTTACTTGGGCTCTTCACAATACTTAAGATTATGCAGTTGAATGCAGAGCATGTTCCTCTGCTATCACCTTGGACAGTTTGTTGTCCTATTAACAGTGAGTGCGTTCTTCCCCAGGTGATCAGGCATCACTGCTGATTATGAAAGGCACAGAAGTTTGCCTCTGATGAAACAAAGCATTTGGATAAAATTAAGCAGGGAGGGGGGTGAAACCAAGGAAACCCAGTTACAAAAAAGTAATTTCAGACTTCTGAACTGTTCTAGGAATTTTCATGTTTACCCACAGTCCTGTAATCCCATGAACAAACATCATCATTTCCATCATCCATCATCTCAAGGGGAACAGTGATGAACTTGGACATAAAAGCAAAAAAGCTTCAAGGACCTCAGATGAATTTGAAGGGTTTGGGCTTGCGGTGGTGGTTTTAAAGAGAGTTTATGCAAATTTTTAACTAAGCAAAGGGAACTAATTTTAAAGATTCACTTTAGACAGCTAGCGACACTTCAGATTAGATCAGTTGACTCTGAGAAAGTTGGTTTATTCTTCACTCATTTGTATTTTTCTATTCACAAGGGCTAGGGTTACTGCATTTACCAAAGACCAAGAAATCCAGGGAAGATTTTCTGAATACACAATCAACTCTCCATTGGTGTGTGCAGTTTTATTATGATTTTTTTTCTCCAACAGTGGCACCTTGTGATCAAAATTAAGTATTACAGCTTTCCAATGTAACATCTCCCAAAACGGAAAACTCCTAAGTGAACAAATCCGTAATAGTACTGGACACGGGTATTTTCACTAAAGGCTGATTAAATGTGTTTTCTTGATAATCATTCCCAAAGGCCAACAACTGCACTTCTTGTAGCCCAAATAAAATTTTCCATTCCATTGTAACAATTTAGACGACACGTTGAACACACATGGTGTCATTTTCCCACTCATCTAATCACTGCTGACTAGATATGCAATGATGTTCATTCTATTTTAAAAAACGAAGCCAGCAATCTTCTGTAGCATCAGTGTTCTCATTAACCACTCCATTACCAAGTCCACAGGTGAGCTCTAATCAGTTCATTTCCAAATCTGTAAAAACTCATCCCTAATGAAAATAAAACGCGATATGCATAAACTGTGAAGTTTTAAAAATTGTTCAATGAAGTAAAAAGCCTTATTTGCTCAAGATTCGCAAATTTCAAAGAACAAATGAAGAACTGCTAAAAAAAAAAATAAAATCAAAGCACTAGAAATGTTAGCCTCTCATCACTAATGCTTTGACTTGTGAGCCACTACTGGACAGCAGTGAGGACAACAGGACCTGTGAGCAGAATATCTTGGTTTCCTGACTAATCAGAACTACTCTACTCCCCAAACATAACCCATGAGCCAGCAAACATTTCACCCATGCCTTCGTAAAACAAAGATTTATCCCAGTGTCAAGATTCAGATGGCCCAAGAAGAGTCCCGACACTCATTCTGCAACTACCCCTAAATTTGGTCTTGACATTTCTTTTATTATCCTCATTCTTGAGCTATGCTTCTCAGGACATACTTGACTGTGTAGGCAAAGGCTGCAAAACCAACTATAACAAACAAGTTCGCCAAAGCTCCGCCTAAAAGTCCATGGTTGCGGTTGGCCTGGTGGAGCCCGGGGTGATTGGCAGGTGCCAGGGGGACGTGCCCGTTAAGAAGGGGAATTCCATTCTGACCGTAGTGTGCTTCCCCATCAGGGACAACATCTGGTAAAGGGAGGGATGGAGGTCTGTTACTGAGCTCTTCTTGTGCTTTCTGTTTTTGTTTGATCTCCTGGAGGAAAAAAAAAAAAAAAAAAAAAAAAAAAAAAGAGAGAGAACTGAACAGGTGGAAGTGAAAGGGGAGAAGCTGCTGAATGGGTTGAGAAATTTTCAAAACCCGAGTTCTTAGGTAGGACCCTTCTTTATACTGTAGGGCTTTTAAACTAAATTCGTGTTCCATACATTTGCAGAGTCTCCAAACTGACCTACTACAGTGACGACACCAGCAACCATTTGGCCTGCTTGATTTTCAGTTCATGAGTGTATTTTATGAGCAGGTTTTTTTCAGAAATGGGAAATTCTTGCACCAAAAATTGTGCATGCCCAGCTTGTTTGAGCATAAGACATTAAAAAAATGAAGAATGAGACAACAGAAGCTTAGAGAGATCAGGATTTCAAGTATTGCGTGTTAAAAATCTGCTTGGAACACAACAGCAGTGATCTATTACTGTCTTCAGTGCTTCTTGATCATTTAGGGACTGGCAAAACAGTGCTGCAAAGAGTAACTCAAATTTTCTGGTATTCTTGTAACTGGTGAAAAAAATGCAATTAAAACCTTCAGTTCAGATTTGCATTTGCATGAGGAAGAAAGGAAATTAAGATTACTCTTTTCCCAGAAGGCTGTCTCAAAAGGAGACAAAGATGGAGAATGGTTTTTAAACTAGAGCTTTGTGAATACATTTAAGAATGGCAGTAGATGAATCAAACCCGAATTTCCGTAAGCCCTCACCACTCTGCCCAGAGAAGACATTTCTGTCTGTGCATAATGTTTAATTCACTAACTGGGCTCATACATTTATGACCTCAGGTTACCTTCAACAAAAACACTCATCTCTCATGCTTAAAAAAAAAAATCAGCTGGCAAAAGGCTCTTCTTTATCTTTTCCCTACTCTTCTACAATATATAACCTTTGAATAATAATTAAGAATTGCCGTTTGGAAAAATGTGCACAACACAAAACCGCTTTCCTGACAGAATAAATTTTATACCTTTCAAATTACAGCAAGCATCAGTGTTATAACATTGTGCCTCCAGAGAGAGTCTGGAACAGAAAACTGTTCCCATTCATATCACATGCAGAAGATTAACTCTTGATCTCAACAGCAAGCTGAAAGAATGGATTTCCTTCACCAGGAAGTTATAGGGAAGGAGCCATCTTGAGAGAGGAGTGAACAAAGGAACAGCCTTCATTCATAAGAGATGAGACCTTTGAGAACAAAAAAACCATCAGTGGAAACTGCTGAGAGAATCCTAGAGGTCTGAACGAAGTGAGAGACTTTTCCCCCCCTCTTTCTTTCGTAAACCTATACCATTTATATAACTGTTGTCTGGCTGAAGAGTAACCATTTTCAGAATCTTACATGAAGTGCATTTCTATATCACTCAGTTGTTAGCTGACACAAACTGTGTACCAACACACCTGCAGGGTCAGCATTGTGCAAGGAAGACACACACCCTAAAAGACACCACCCATTTTCAGAAGCAAGATGAATATACCAGCCTGTGATCATAAAAGTAGTCCAGACCATTGATGGACCAAGTCCAGATATACAAAGATTAGCCCTACTCAAACTCTAGAAAACACAGTATACAATTATAAAAACCCTGTCTGCTGCATGAGCAGCTCAGCCACGGCTACAATACCAATCCTGAACACACACATTTGGTTTTAAACACCATCTTTCTGCAGCAGAAAAATGGTTCCGTTTCAAGATTCAAGTTTTTAACTGCTACACATCAAAAAAGATTTTAAAAGACTTCCAATTTGACAAAGTTAGCTACTGTCTGGGAGAAGTCCTAAACAATTAGGACTCTTTAGACAATTAGACTAGAGAGAGAAGTTGAAAAACCACAGAAATTCAAATTATTGCAGAGATTAATTCCCTTACCTCCACCACTTCAGGGAAGAGCTCACAGAAGACTTTATCTTTTAAATTAAATGCTAAGCTTTGTGCAGCAAGCTGTCTTTTCTGTGGAGGAAACAAATTATCAGCACTTGTATATAGATAAGGTTAATATACCTCAAATTCAACATCAATATTTCCAACAAGAATGGTTCAGAAACTAACTGGCTAGTGGTTTAACACTTACAACTTCATACATGTGAATATTATTCACTACAACAGATATTCCTTGACATAAGTCACATAAGAAACTCTCTCACCATCCCCACACTACCTAAACTGACTTGCTTCATCTGCCCATCATCTGTAGCAGGCAACACCACCTTCATTTTTGAGGTATCAAAATGCCAGCTACTCCTGCTGCTGGTTTAACTCTGAGGTCATGTTCAAGACTCCTTAAGCTGACAAAAGGTTCAACATCAGACAGGCTGGAGCTTACTGTGAACTCTGAGGTCTCTATGCTGCCCAGTGTGGGGCCCTTTTCCACCATGAAGCTAAGGAGGCCCGTCAAGATGGTTGAGACTGACCAAGCTGGATTCCATGTATCCGGGTGGAAATCAGTGATGGAAAGACACAATCTTCAAAAGGATAAGATAGGCAGTGTGGTTTATTTTTGCCATTAAAATTACCGTATGTTATATATATTGGTAAAATGGCATTTAATTGTTGAAGCGTTAGAAGAAAATCCTTACCTTGTATTACACTTAAACCTTCCGTTAGGTGTAATCATATAAATACTGGGAGGTTTAAAAGGAAATTCTCTGGGGAATATTAGTTTCCCATGATAATAGCCACCTGTATTACATAAAGAGATGAATTACTTATTTTGCCCAAAAATTAAGTCCTAAGCTGCTATGCAATATGGGACAAATAAAAACCCCTGTACTTGTCTCCTCCCCCTCTCACTGAAGAGATCGAGCTCCTCACATCTTGTGCCTCTAAAACACAGGAATAATGACTATGACTTTGGAGGCCATTCTCTCACATTACAAGCAGTACTTGGCTGTTGTCAAGCCCATAACACATTTAAAGGAAAACCATCCAAAGTGTATATAACACAATATAACCAGGTTAGTTTTCCAGAAACACAGCTAACTGCAAGTACCTTATGAAGAAACTCAATTTCAAAAGACACTGTGAAATATCTGAGTAGAACAAACTAATAAGGCTTTTATGTTTCTCTCTTTCTCCATAGAAATTCATGGAGAACATGTCTTTCATTTCACTGTTACTACATATATGGTAGTAACAAAATCTTTTTAATGATCTTTGACAGTCAAAATTTAACAACTGCTTTAAGTATCTAAAGCAAGTTAACTTCTCCAAAACCTTCTACAATTACTTAACAGGAAGTTAATCTGCCTTCAGTTTAACCTTCATGTGGCTTTGTTAAGGAACCTCTATAACAAAAGTATTCCTAAGAGAGCAATACCACCACCTCTTTTCAACAAGCTACTACACAATCCACAGACAACTTTGAAACTGTACTAAGAGTTTTTAGAGCTATTTAGTTGTATTTTACCCATTCCAACAGGCACACACACACTTTGCTATGTGCTTTTACCTTCATAGGGAGTCATTTCAGGTCCTCGTACAACATAGTGCCTGTGACAAAGAAGAAAATGTAAATACTGTGAAATCCATGACACAATCAGACATCAATTTCTTTAGAAATTGATCACTTCATCAGGATCACTTCAGCACAAATTCCATACTCCATCTCCCAAACCCCAAGATTCCCATCCAGTCTGCAGGACTGAGGGAGCATGGCTTGACCACCAGGAAAATCTTCTCTTGAAAGTGTGAAAAATTGACTTAAATTCTTACCATTCAAGAATGTTAGATGGAAGGGGCTCTGCACAGATATAAGGCACTGGATCTTTCTTAATTCGAAGGTAGTCTTGTTTAAGCCTCTGTGTTGCTGTCGTTGGTGCTCTCTTATTACTGTTGTTGCTCATCTAGTTTTTTTTTAAAAATACATATTCATATATCAACACAATTTTGATACAATCTTTAGACAGAACTACTGTGCTTCACTGAACATAGCTCCACATTTTTGCAAAACCTGCTTTACAGAGTATTTAAAAAAAAAAAAAAAAAAAAAAAGAAAAAAAAGAAAAGTATATTAAATGACCAGAACTCATAAGTGGCAAGAACAATGCAAAATCTTAACCAGCTAACATACATACTCTCATGAGACTCTGTACACTGCCAAAATTGGAAAACACTCCTGCCGGCCACTGCTGATTAAATACCAAGCAGAACTGCAATTAGGAAAATAGACCACTTGAATTCTTAATAACCAGACTTGTGTTTAGGCTGATCAAATATCACTATGACACTGTTTTAAGGGGCTTTTTAAGTAATTAATTTCTCTATTCAGCTTGCACGTTTATTACGTTAATTTGTCCATGATTTACATTCATTTGGTGCTCCTACACATCCAGTTACTTGAAATAAATAATAAAAACCCACGATCACCTTGTAATTGACTTTGAGGTGAGGAGTTTTAAAGGAAATCTGCTGCCTGCTTAAGAGCCAGCTGTATTTACAGAAGTGAGCTGGCGAGCCAGATTATTCTCTTCCAGATAAACTAAGACCTCGTCCAAAGTGAGACAAGGCAGTGTGGAGAAAGGAAATCCCATGCTGTTTACAATAAAAAGGAGGTGTTAGCCCTAACAATGCACCCACAGAACACCTACCAATCAACAACTCCTGTTTAAATTGCTTTCCTCCAAGAAATTTAGTAAGATACCTAACATTTGTGCATGCAAACTGAAGCAAAAACGAAAGATTTTACAAGCACCTTGTATAAAGAGGTAAGACGATGACAGAAGAATTTGCCATGAAAAGTATGTCAAACACCTATCGCCCTTTCTATTCCTTTACTTCAAGCACATAGCTGAGTACAATTTATTAAAAAGAAGTACTTTTATTTCAACCACGAGCACCAACTTTGTATGTGGTCAAATATCCTAAAAGTACTAAAACCAAAGGGGCTTAACCTGGCTTTTGTCAGAATGTCTGCAAATCATTGGCTGAAATACAGTATTCTTTCTGTTTCACCTCTTGAAATCGTAGTTTTGGGTTTTTTTTCCTCGAAATAAGTCAGCTTTGATTTCAGTAAATAGATTAAACCCCCTCTCTTTGAATTCAACACGATTACTTGTACTGAAGCCTAAGGGATGCGAAAATACACTGAACTATCTCACAGCACTGAATACAGTCACTGGGATGTCCTTGCCCCTCAAAGCCTTACCTGAAAAGCAGCTCTGCATCTTAAACCGAAAATAAACGCCAACATTTACAGAAATTACGGTCGCAAACCAGTTTTTCCCAGCCTGGATAACAGTTTACCAGAGCCAAGTTAACAACCCGCGGCTCTCTAGGCGGCCAACCACCTCAGTGGCCGCTCACGCTTCCTGAGAAGGGGAAGCGAGGGAAGAAGTCAAAAAGGAGCAAAAGGAGAAGGGAGAACTCAGGGCTTACAGCTAGCAGGCTGCCCGGAACCGGGCCGGCAGAGCTAGAAGGAGGGGACAGAGCCCGCCCTGCTCCATCAGAGCTCGCTCCGCCGGCCCAGGCCTCACTCACCTCTCCCTGCTGGCGCAGGCCCTTCCGCCGCCGGGACGCCCCACCTGCCCGCAGCCAGAGGCCTAGCGAAGGAGGAAGGGAAGGAAAACGGAACGGAAGAGAAGAGAGCCACAGGAGAAAGGCGGGCAGGGCAGGGTCGGGCCGCCGCCGCCACCCCCACACCTCCCCGCTGCGGCGCGACCGCGGCTCCCAGCCAAGATGGCGGCCCGGGCAGGCGGGGCAGCGATGCCCTCCGCTTCCGGGAGGGGACCTCCTACTTCCGGCTGTTCACTTCCACTACCGCCCCCATCATGACGGACGCGGGAATGAGGCGAAGTCGTGAACCCGGGGGCTCCGGGGACCCGGTGGGATAAAGTTCCCTCGGCTGCGGGTCCTGCACTGGGGCTGGCGGGTCTGTGGAGTGGGGGAGGGCGGCCCCGTGGATTGGGGAAGGCGGCCCCGGCGGCCCCTCAGGAAGGGTGTGAGGGCTGCCACGTCTCAGGGCGGAGAAAAAGAGTGATAAGAGAGTTGCAACTTGAGACACGTCCCGTCAGTTATTTCGTCTTGACAGCAGATTGCGTGTGGGAGGGATCTCTTCTTTCTTTCCTGAGAGAAAAAATCGGTAATTTGAGGGAAAGAGGCTCTCAAAATCTCCGGGCTGAGGCGTTTCCTCCATTGGCACCTCGGGAGCGAAAAGGCAGAAAGGAAAAGGACTGAGTCGCCCCAAAAGTCGCGACAGACGGGATTTTCTTCACTGATTAAAAAAGCTTTTCTGTCAGCAGCTCCCTGTGCCGGTAGCCAACAGAGGGCACTGATAACCCACATGCTTTTTTAAGCTCTTGGTTCCACAGGTTTGGGTTTTCTGCCATGGATTTCCTGTGGGCTAATGAACAGCAAGAAGAGTGGAAAAAATTACAGTAGTAACGTCAGGATCTGTGGGAGTAAACCAAATTTGAAAGCATATATATTGTTTTATTAGACCCCCAGAGGCAGCCACGGCTGTGCAGCAAACAGGAATGGTGTCAGGACTTGCAGAACCCCACTGAGGTGTTACAGTTTTTATTTTTTTTTTTTTAACTTAAGCTTCAAATATGGATGCCAAATATGGTTTTCTATAAGTCCAAAAATTATAGAGGCTTTAGGAGAGCCAGTCTGAAATCATGAAGAGAGAAAACCAAAGTGAGAAGTTCTCTCACTTCTTCAAACAGAAAGCAGCTTGCTGGAAAAAGTCTTTATTTCATGGTGGTTTCATTCCAAATGTCCAGTATTTTCTAAGATTACCTCAGACTTCAATCACAATAAGAGGATCTGTCATACAGAAAGTGTTCACGTCCCATCTGTGGCCACATCAAAAATTCTGAGTTAGTGAAGTCTGTCAAACCATATCCTTTTCTTTGAAGTCTTTGTGATCTTGGTGCCCTGAAATGCTTCAAGGAAGAGTGGTTTCCTTCAGAAAAGAAGAGCTGATCTGTTTATCTCTTCCACCAGCTCATCCTTGTGGCTCTGCACTCACAAATGCTTGAAGGTTTTGCAGAACAGAAGGAACTCTCTGTAGCTACTACTCTCTGTAGTTACTATTACACTTCAAGATGAGAAGCGTTGGATATATACAAGGTATTATTAAAATGCTGTATTAGCCTATATGTATTTCGCCTAATAAATTCCTCACGGAAACTCATGCAGCATAATACCTACTTAGTTTTACACCCTTTGACCTGAGGACAACTTTTTTTTCTCCTCTGTTGCACAATTTTTTTTTCTTTCTTTTTTTTCTTTTCTTTTTTTTTTTTTTTTCTTTTTTTTTAAATTTTTTTTTAAATTTTTTTTATTATTATTATTTTTTAATTTTTTTTTTTTACACTGGAATCCCTACTGTCATCTAAGCCTAGAAATGTAAGAAATATGTGAACCTGGAGACTGTAAGAAAGCCCTCAGAATGCTGAAGGGATTCCAGAGCTCATACTTACACCTCTCATTGCCCTTTATTTTTCCCAGCCCAAAGTCTTTCATGCATAAGTGTGTCATCATTAACATTCCATTCATCTCCCTGGTATGTTATTCTTGAACACTAATGATAGATTAGAATGAGACTTCTCTCTCAAGAGTAGTGTCTTTCTTCCCAGTTGTTTTCCAACATGCAAATGAATCACTGTATAGAATGTAAAGTATCTTCAGTGTCCTGCTATCTTGTCTTGAAGGCATATTTGATACCTGGGCTTGGGATGTCACTAGAAGTTTCGAATTTATGTTCTTTAAGAGTACCAAAAATATAAGTACAAACTGCTAAATTAAAAATTAAAGTTATTAACTCCAGGGTGGAGACAAGCGAGGCAGTTCACTACTTCATGACGTCTGGAGTTGGTTTTTAACATGACATGGGCCCCCTCCAGCACAATCACATGGGTGGTTACAGGGCACGGAAACATCTTTCTGTGCTTGGGAACACAGAACTTTTGTATTATTCTTTACAAATAAGCAGCTCTCTGAATTTCCACCTGCAGAAAATTTTCCTTTAATTGTAATTCTAAGCAAAGCATTGCAAATGTTCATGTCAGGTACAAACTAAAGCAATCAAAATTTGTTCTATTTTTGGTTGCCTTTGGACAAGTCCTTTGCTTTGGTGTCTCCACCAAACAACATCAGTACTTTATGCCCTACTCCACACATGGAGGCAAAGGAGTATTTTGAGGATGACCTTGGTGGATGAAGAAATAATTCAAGAAGGAAAATGCACCCCGAGGAAGGTAGTGAGGGTTAATTAGTGTTCACAGGCACTCAAATGTAATCTTGTCCAGTAAATGTGGCAACACTGTGGCTGCTGAGCATCTCTATTTAGATTGTCCAGAAAGACTGAGAAGGCTTGGAAGAGCAGCTGTGCCTCAAGGTTGCCCAGAACTGAGGATGCTGATGAAATGGAAAGTTCTTGTATCACAGAAAGACATTTGCTGTATCCTTGGGGGAAGGAATTTCTCCAAGTCCTGTTAGCAACAGCTGTGTTAGTGGGATCAGCAGAGGACCTGACTGCACAACTCACATATGGGCAGATATAACTCACAACTCATGGGCAGATTTTTTTTCTTTCCTTACCTCATAGGTTGACCATGGAACCCACTGCTGTTTCAGATAACCAAGATAGGTCTCTCAGCTTAAGTAGAGGAAAAAATAAGGATAAGAAGGTTGGGTGGAATGCAGAAAGAGGGAACAAATGGAGAAAAAAGATTCTAAGGCCTCAGAACAAAGAGGACTGACAACTTTGAATGGTCTGGAAGAAGCAAAGCACAAGGCTCAGCCTTTGCAAAGCCACAGGGAAGATAAAAATGAATCCTTAGGATGTAGATAAGAAAGAAGGAACAATAGAACAATCACCCTGAAGAATTCATCCCATGAGTAACAGATGATTGGGCACAGGAAGCCCCAGAGACATCTCTCATGAGCAAGGGAGCACTATTTAATAGTATGGCTGCTGTCAGTGTTTGCCGAGGACCAGGCACAGCCCCAAGGGGGTCAGTGATGATGGTGAAGCCATTTTTCATTTATGCTGAGTAAAATGTGTGTTTCAGCTATCTGATAGGCCTTAGAATTGTTGTTTTCTGCTGTGTTTAAGGATTAGTATTGCTGGATCATATTTACTCATAACTTTTTTAAGAGTGTTTCTCCATTTTGGGGGGAATGCAAAAAGCTTTATGAGTTGTGGGGGTTTTTTCTGTTTTTGGTAAAGCTTTCAGGAAAAGGAATTCTGAACTTCCTGAAAGGCAGAAGGACACTTGCTGTTCAAAAACAGTGAATCAGCATCACTGGTATCTGAACAATTGTAACTGTGTACATATGAGAACAGTGACACTGAGAAACTAAAGCACTGTCCCAGCATCATGTTTGTAACAAAGCACTAACTGAGCACTGTCTGCATTCAAACCAAGAGATATCCTTGACCAATAATCCTTTTGAAATCTGTTTATAAGAGTACAGGATCATCAGTGCTAATGTCTTGGCCAGATTTAGTTCAAGTAATCACATCCTGCTGTCCTGAATTCCCTTCCAGTTTCAAGTGCATGTGAGATGCATCACTTCCAGGTCCAAACAATGAGCAATGGCATTTGAATTAACATATCTTGCTGCTTTCCCATCTGAAACTGTCTCCATTTCATTGATGGATGAAACAAGGTAGGGTTTTTTTGTTTTGGTTTTCTCATAAAGTGCTTCCAAATTAGCTTTTGATCTTTGGTCAACAGGCAATTTAGGGGGTTTGTGTGTTTCTTATTTTGGCTTCTTTTTCCTTCTGAGGGGTTTTACTGCTGTAACTTCCTTACTGGTTTTTACTGAGTTACTTGGTTTCAATCAATATTATGTCACTATGGTGCATGTATTAGTATTACTTAATAATAAATTAGAACCTAGTAGAGCTACATTATTTTGTAGAATTCCCCAAACCAGGAAACTAATCCTCATATTTTCTTTTGAATGGAAACCAATAACTTGTTCATAAGTAGCTTCAACATGGATGATTATCTTGAGTTTCAGAGAAGGGCTGTGAGGGTTCCTGAGTCTTACTTATTCATTGTTTATCATGAGGAAATAATTCAATGGTTCTGAAGCTCCATTTTTATTCTGTATAAAGCAAGGATAACAGTATTTATTTAGGTCTAGTAGAAACATGCACACTTAATTTGGTGTCACCTAGTTTGAGCTATCTGGAGTAAAGGTTCCACATCAGCAAGTGCCAAACGTGAATCATAATCTTTGCTTTCCATAATCACTGCTGTTATGATAATGATCAATGTTGTTCATTTATAGGCCAAATAATGTTTCCAGGCATAATTTTTGTGATTTATTTCATTTTCTACTGTCTGAATCAGAGAGGCAGCAGGCAATCAGACAGCTTTAGGTGACTCAAATGACAGGCAATTTAACCTAAGCACTGAGAAATTCCTGATAAACTTGCTGAAACCAGTGTTTTTTTCCCTTTGATTTCCTCTCCTGCCTGGCTAAGGTTGGGTGTGACCTCCTTTATGATGATTGACAAGGAGATAACATTACTTAGAGAATAATTTTGGCATATTTCTGAGTCAGAAAGAGGGAAGGTCACTCACCTTCCTGATTTATTCCACCGGTACTAGGGAAGGAGCTCCATTGCCAGCATCCAGCTCCAGTTACCTATCCATCCTGTGTTTCCCAAATGCTAATTGGTACACAGCCATCAGTGGCCTTAAGTGGCCTTCTAATGACATCACCTTGAAATGCACAGACAAATAATATGTCATACCAACCTCTCCTTACCCTGCATTGCTTTCACTCAGAGCCTTTCACTGCTTCCACATGCACTTTAGTAGTTGACATTTCTAGAATTGCTTTGCTCTTTCTATCCAAAGCATAGCATGCCTGGAGTTAGAAAGTTAGTAAGCTGTTACCTTGCAAGATGGTTGGGTGCCTTCAAAAGCCATCATAACTGCTGTCATTTCTTTACTGCTGAATTAAAGCCAGGAAATCTCAACACAGATATCTATATATTCACTCTTCACAGAGGTCATTTGCAATTCCATATCAAGTTTTGGTGCCTATTTTTTGTTTTGTTTTGTTTTTTCTTGTTTAAAATATTAATTTAGTCCTATGGGAAGATCCTGGCAAAGCTGACCAGTGGTTTGGTTTCCTCTGGTTAGACATAAAACCAGCCTCATTGAATGGGCTGCCAAAACCAGATGGAAGACTCTAGTCAAAAATGTGAGAAGTAAGGAAGAAAACCAGGCTATGTTATGTTAAGACACTTTGCAAAATTAAGTAATGCAAAATGCCTTGCTTGTGTTGCTGGCCTGACTGTCAGTCCTGGTGTGATGAGGGAATGCATTCTCTCAAATGAAGAGAGAGAAAATTTCAGAAAAAATACTGGGAAAAGGAGGCAAGCTCTCACTAGTTATGTTTCCTTCTGGAGGCATATTAAATACCCTTCAAGGCAAATGCAAATTACAAGTGTTATTGATCTATAGACCTCTTTATGACAAATGGGTCTAGAAGTGAAAATAATCTCAAGATCTTATCCTCTTATGCTGATGAAGCGAGAAGAAAGTCTATTATGTTAAGCAATGGTCATTGCGAGGAGCTCATTTGGTGAGCCAAAATAGATGGGATCTGAGGTGGGCAGCACCCCTTGCACATTGTTGGAGAGTATCTGCAGGACTGTTAAACACAGAAAGAATTCTGTTTTCTGCTTGTTTTATTCAAGAATAAGTACTCATCATTAGAAACTATCAGACAAAATCTAGGAATATATCTTTAAAACATATTTTTAAATGCTGCATCCTGTTGCAATTACCAAGCAGTATCAAAGCAATAGTCATCATCATGCTTACATGGCAGCTTACATCACCAAAGCTTTATGCAAACACCAATTAACCCTCTCAACAATGCTGCAAAGTGTCATTATGTCCATTTCAGAGATGAAGCAACAGAGAGAGGCAGAAATATTTGCCTGAGATTGCACAGCAAAAGAAGAGAGAAGTTCAAGAGTTTAAGGCTTTCAAGCTGGTATTTGTCCATGTTGTGGCAATCACTTGTCTGTGGGTGGAGTTTTGTATTTATTGCCATCACTTTTGTGGTTCTGGTGGGCAGGGGAAATGAAATGAAGTCTTGCTGCATTTGTTTTTCATTTTAGTTGTTGTTTTTTTTAAATGTTATCTCCTTGTCAAGCAGGGACCCTCCAGCAAACAACATAGACTTTGAACAAACAGTTATGAAGAGTTTCTAGACTTGTGCCTTTATTTGGGTTTTATATGGTGATGATGGGGTGAATTCAGTGAGAAAACATCACTGTGGCAAGTTTAAGTCCTTTTGGTTACAAACCACCCCCTGGCCTAAATTTGGGGGTAGTCTGGGGACTTCTGTGGAGGGTTTCTCTTTCTCTTTTATCTTTCTCTGTGGAGGGTTTCTTCTTGACCCCACAGGTCAGACCAGGAATATTTGTGCAGTTCAGGTGGACTGTTCACATTACTCACTGTGAGGTATGGGTCGTGCAAGTCACATGGGAACATTTCTATTCTTTGACTGGCTAGTGAAGCTTTCCCATGCATGAAAAAAAGTTAAAAACAAGTATTAATAACAAATCTGGGGGCTTACAGACTAAATACAGTGCTTTCCATGTGAATGAGCATGCTTCAAACATCAGAGCAAACAGACCCAGAACAAAGAGACATTCATGGGTCTCCCAGTTAATCTTCTGCAAGTTTGGATGAATCAGAACTAAGTTATCTAGGCAATCCTTACGTTGTTCCTATGGTTTTTAAAGTTTTTAGCACTGGCAGCCTGCATGGAGCTGTGCCTGTGTTTGCTGCTTGGGCATAGGGTCAGACTTTGCAATTAACTCACGCATATAGGAGAGAGCTGTTCTGTGAGAAGGTGAAGGAATCCTGCAGAGGTTGGTGATGGAAAATGTAGTGTTGCATCTGAATTGAACCCAAAAAGCATCCATTTATGGAAGTATGACAGGTGGCCCAGCCACTTCTGTAATAGCTAGTTTCAGTTACTGATTTGCTAATGACTGTTTTGCCCATGCGCAGTTTGTTCCCAGTTTCTTCATTCCTAGCTGCCATGCTGTAGTACCTCTTCCTCTTGTTGACATCTGTTCTAGTTCCCAATAAGAAAGCCTGAACTTACAGTATTGGTGTGGAATCTCTCTCCTGGGCACCAAGAGGAGCAGGTATCCCTGGGGAAGATCTGCTTGCCTAGTGCCAGAAGCCAGGCACCTGATGTGGCTTTCTCCAGGAGCTTGAACAGCTGTTTGGGGAGGTTTGGTCTTCACTTACGCTGGACTTATGGTATCCGTGATTCCAGGATGGTTGCATCTTGCATGTCCACAGAACAAGCAGCTTTTACTGATGTTCTCCAACCTCTGTCAGCCTTAACTGCATCAGCGTTCCTACAGATACTGTGTCTGAGCTGGAGTAGGATTAAAAAGAAAATAAGGGCAAGGAGGGTTTCACCAGCCTGTGAATCTTGAAACTGTCTGTGGAGCTGACAGGTCTGAACAGGTGGAACAGCATCTATGAAGGACTGTGACTAAAGAAACAAGAACAGGAAGAGAAACAAATCAGGTGTTATCCCAGAGGGATGACAGAAGCAGCTACAGACACCTTACTCAGAAAGGTGAGTGAGTGAAAATGAATGCTTGGTCATACTGGAAGCAGGCAGGATTTTGCTACTGAGGCTGCATTTTTAACCCTATGCGCCTCTGGTGGAGGCTTAATGAAAAGCAGGGGTTATGTGGGGCCTCTTCATCACAAGGGGTGTAATTAAGGAATACTTAAGTGGCTGGTGACTAGCTACAAATGCATGTGCTCATTGCTGGGATTTCTGGGTTTTGTAAGGATGTGCCAGCTAGCTTTAGCCTTGCCAACTCAGGCACTGCTGGTGATCAACTCAGAGCACCAGGGAGCTCAGCACTCCTGTTAAGGAGTGTTCACCTACATCCTTGAGCAGGTTTGACAGCCTTGACAGCAACTTTGGCTTGACCCAAACGAGTGTAAAAGGAACACCAATGCTATCCTATTTCAGCAGGCATAGCTCACTGTGATTTCAAGACACAGATACCCTCAGCTATGGCTCAAAGCATCACACCAGGAAAGCAGTGGCTGGTGGGATTCCCAGAGGAAGTTTTGGTGAACGGAGCTGCAACACAGAGGTTCCAAGAGATGAGGAAAACACCTGAAAATTGGAGTTTGTTGCCCCAGCAACATTTGGGGCAGGATCAAAAGGAGACATTAAGCAATGTTTGAAAGCTCTCCAGGGCAGGGATTGCCTTTGTTCTGCCTCTTGCATAGGACTGAACAAGCTGTTAGCACCTTCCACAACACCTCCAAGCACTGCTCCTTTCTCCAGTAGCACAGCAGAGAAGTAATTTTGTGTTCCGCTTTGAAGAGACAGCAAAGCAGCCCTGGCTAGGAAGGATTGAGAAAAAGTCCAGGAGGCAAAGCCTGTTGCATACCAGTTCAAGTTGATACAAAACCCAGATGACCAGCAAATGCAAAGAGAAAACACTGGGAGTTTCCTTTTTCTATAGTTGCCCACAGAAGTTTGTCTGCCTTGGAGTGGGAGGAGGAATAGACTGGCTCATCCAGTGGCCATGAAGAAAGCACTGTGAAGGAGTTTCCACAAAACCAGAGGAGACAAGTCACACGGATTTCAGAGAGAGGCAAACTGGGTTGGCATGCTGTATCCTGTGCAAGAAGAGAGAAAATGTGGGAAGATGCTTTGACAGAGTAACCTGGAGCATTCCAGGAGAATAAACACCATTCATGCAGGAACAAGTGACGTGAGTAAAGCAAGATTTCCTAAAAATCAAGATTAAACTGTAGATCTGCAAGGCCTGATGAAGGCAGGAGGGTGCAGGATCTGCTCCATATCCCTACCACTGCTGGAGTGGATGCCAAAAGCTGCTTTTCTCAGCTCACAGACTGAAGAACAATATATACATATATTTAAAAAGATAGTGGGGAATCTCTGGAAAACACTGGCAAGCTGATGAATAATATAAAGCAATGAAACACTTAAGTGTGAGAGAGCATGATAATATGAAGCAAATGCAGAGAGGGAGAAAGTTAATAACTGGAAGACAGTTTGTGTAGTTTGTGGACTGCAAATTACAGTGAAGTTTACAGTATGGTATGATAGCAGGGAGAGCTGTTGGAAGAAGGGGGATTTTGTTGTATCATTTCAGTTTGCTCATTTGTTTTAGGCTTTTCCACTAATTGGGAAAATATATGAGTAGTTTAAGTATCCTATCTTGTTCCTGGGTTAGCCAACAAGAGCGGGATTTTACATGGTTGGGAAAAGCAATCTTATTTGTCTGGTCAGACTCACCTCACTGCAGTTGTGACCAGAAGACCAGATGGTGTGGCACCTCTTGTTGCAGACATTTAAAATGAAACTGGACAGAATATTAATTTTTGATCTCTAGAGGAGCAGCCAGCAACAGCTAGAGGTCTTCACTGATCTCCAGTTTAATCTGTGACTCTTTCACTCAAGCCTGTAGCAGCAGCAAATGTCACAATGGGCAGAAACACAGAGTGTTCTACACACTGAACATTGCCTGTGCTGATCATCTGCTTAGTGTCTCATAATAGCTAAAGTCAGCGGTATAAGAGAGAAAACCTTTTTTTTTTCACATGCATGATTGATAATAGATTTCCTTAAGTGCCTGAGTCCATTCCACAAGCAACATCAGTTTACTGAGTATTTCTGTTCATGTGAAGCAGCTAAAGGCTCTTCTCTCTGCCTGCAGGATACTCTTTGTGACTTTCTCCTGCTGCTCTGAGCTGGTGCTGATGCTGAACAGGCACATGTTGAAAGGCATGTTTGTACAGTTAGGATTTTCATTTTGGTTTCAGCAGTCTATCAAATGGGTGGGAATTGGGTTATCATCCATGCTGAGAATGGGCAAAAATCAAAGCTAGAGTAGAGCCAAGGGTCGGGGGCGGAGGTTGGACAGTTCCCTCAGTGTGTGACAGCAGTGGAAAAGCTTAACAGCAAAGTGACAAGATGCCTTCTCTTTTGTTTCCCTGTACTCTTGGTCAGCTAAATAGGATCTGATTTCATTAAACTCAACTAGGGAGCAAATTGCAACTCAGGGAAAGAGGTTTGAAAACTTGGTGTGAGAGGGATCCTGCTGTGTGCAGTTTGTCCAGAGGGTGTATCCAACCACTGACATTTGCTGCTGCTATTTGGGGCATGAAATAGACTTACTCCTTCCCTCCACTACAAACACCAAAAAAACAAGAGCATTTTCTGCCCCACTGAAAATAATTATAGCATAGCCTTTCTGCAACCCTAAATGACTTTCTCATTAGTGTTATCTCCATAATCTTCTTCTGCATTTTGAAAGAAACACCAACTTGGCTTTTTAAGAAGCTAAGGATTTCTCTGCCCCTCTGCTCCCAGTTCAGGATACAGGGTGACAATTGAGCAAGTGCAGACAGAAATGGTATCTTGCTGGTGGGACAGCTTTGTCTGCATACCCAGTTCTTCTCCATTTCCTACAGGAAAAATTCATGGCTAGCTCAGAAAATATTGTTCAGATGTGGTGCCAGAGAATCTCTATACTGAGGCCTGCAGCCATAATGAAGCAACAGAATTTGTCTTGTCTGTGTTTGTTGTGCAATGATTTCATTGTCAAGGATTTATTGTTGCCATTTTCTGTTGCACAATATAAAATGAAGAGAGAAAGAAGGGTGGGGGACTAGTAATGGACATGACAGAGTTAGATTTTCAGTGTTGTCAGTTTTTAAATGAGAATTTAACTGCTTACATCTTCATTGATCAGTGACAAGTGGCTCTGCTGGAGCTGTTCATTCAAGACCCAATTGGAAAATTTTAATCAGAAGTTTCATTTTCACACTAAACACTGGCTTTTTAAAGAATTTAGAACCAATTGCAAATATTTTTTGTTACATTGTCTTTTAATTGCCGAGACAAAGAGGGGTAAAACACAGAAGCTGGTTAATAGAATTCTCATCTTTTAGAATAATTGTTTTAAAATTTGAGATGAATGCTCTACATGGTTTGGTTTTTAAAAACAAAATCCATCACAAAGCACTTGTTAAACATACAAACAGGCTTGAAATCAGTCATAATCAGAAGAGTTTCCTTGATCTTTTTCTTTCCCCTGTCTTTCTGAAACCAATTTCACAAGAAATGTCAGCTGTCTTTCAAACAACAGTATTTTGCAACTTCCAATATGATAAAAAAATCCAGTTACAGCCAATTTTAAAAGGCAGGAGATCTGCTGGTTTGATTTAGAGCACTAAACATTACCCATATCCAGAAAATTAATATTTCCATATAGTGTGCTTCTTGCAAAACTATTGAAGAGCTGCTTTCCAGCTGGGCAGCTCTCAGTCCTGATTACCCTAGCCATCCAAGGTGCTTGTGTTTTAGCAGTCGCAGAAATCTACTTCTGCATTACAGATGCAGACTTTTGCAAGTCTTAACTGAGCAGTAGTACAAAACCAGGATGTTCTGATTTGAGTGTCAAGGTTGATTTAAGTCTGCATGAATCTCAACATCCAAAGAGTTAAATTCTTAATGGGTATGGGATATCCCCCTGTCAGATGAGCAATAGAGAAGCAGGAAGAAATCCACTGCCACGTGTGCCTTAGACTGAAGAGCTGATCATTTCAGATTACACGGAGGTATGCAATTCCTCAAGCACACCTGTGGAAACCTTAATGGCCTCAATTACCAGGGATACTGCAAGCCTCCGGAAACCACGGAAAGCAGGCAGAAAGCTAGCTCCTTGATGGGAAAGGTCAGGGTGGGAAGAACCTTCCAGGATCCATGGTTACATCCCCAGATGTTTGTAGAGATGATGGCTTAAAAGTTTTTCTAGCCATTGGGTAGGTGGGTAGGGGGAATAATAAAAGAACACACCAACACCACTCCAACCAACTTAAACTCAAGCATAACCTTAATGTTAACTTGTTTGTCCAGTTCATTCACTTCCTATTATTCTCTGGATCATGCTTTGAATAATTTCCATGATCTGTTTCCTAAGTCCTGCCCCTTTTGATGTCATTGATTGGATCCATATAGGCTGGACAGTTCCCACGGTGGCTGCAGCTAGGAAAGGAGATCTGAGAGCTTGGGACCAAGGCTTGGCTTCTGCTCAGGATTAAGCCAGAGGCTGAGTTTAGCAGCTCCTCTAAACACTCAGAGATAGAGATTCTGCCAAGGTACAGGGGGGGAAAATTTGCAATTTGGTCTGAGCTGTTTTACTGTGCATTTCTGTCTGTATGAATGTTTGATGGGTAAACACTGATATCTGTACACGTGGCTGAGTATTTGACTCTGTGGTATTCGTGTGTAGTATATGTTGAGCATGGAGTTGCTGTGAGAATACATGAACAGATGCTTGGTTTTTTCACTGCTGTGGAACTTCCACTGATCTTCTTATAACCTGCAACCTCTCTCCAGGCACAGAGAGGACAGACAACTGGTTTTGTTAAATCCCTGACTGCAATTGCTCTGTTAAATTACTGGTTGGCTGATCCGGGAAACCAGTGGAGAGAGGATGTGCTGTTGCTTGTACACCTGTGTTTTGGATGATTCTCTGGGTTGGTTTTTTTTTTATTACCACATATCTTAAGAAGACAGATTCAAATGGTATGAACTAAGTAGGGAAGCCAAGTCAGAATGTCTGAAAACTGTATTGTCTCTGAAAGCCATGGTTTGAATGTTTACAGGTGGGTTTTTTTAGATTCAAAATTATACTTAGAAGTGTGTTTACTAGATTTGATTTAGCATTTGCTTTTGGTAGCTATTACCTTTTGTTCTGTTTTTTCTGATTAGAGCCAGGCTGACTAGTGAGATTAACAGACCAGTAAGAAATTAAATTTTCCTGTTTTAGTCTCACACAAATTTCATTTCTCTCTTAAAATACTGTAAGTATTTAAAGACTCGTTCAGTATATTTCTTAACTGCAGGCTCGTTTTAATTTATTCTTATCTAGATAAAATTAAAGGCAGAGCATATTATTTATCATAACAGTTTAATCTCAAAGATGTGTAACAACAGGGGGTAGCCAGACTACCAGAGATTCATTTCTGGAGTTTGCCACAGATATTCTGACACAACCAGGTACACCGAGGAAACTGCTGTAGCAGCTTGAAACTCTTTTAACAGATCATTTCATATGAAGATACCTATTCCAAGGATCTTTGAGACAAAGCCATGTTTTCAAATGGAGAGGTCTAGCAGAGGACAAAGTCCTGGCAGGTCAGGAACTGGTGTTCACCTCAAATGGAGCCACCACCAAGCCCTTCCAGGCCATAATTCCCTGAGCTTTCATCCCGTTATCAAATCCCTGGCAATAATTCTTTCCTTACTTGAGTGCTCCTTGCCTTGCCTTCAAGCCCTGTTACTACAGCTGTAAGGTTTTTATTTGAAGTTTAGAGCAAAGTGGTGTACTCAGTAAACTTCTCTTAATAGCATAATAGGGAGGGTGATTCACAGAGTGCTGTAATGTTGGAATCTCACCTATTACCGGATTTGATGTCATATTCACTAAGTGGAAGTATGTCACCATTACTCCAGTGTCCCAAACTGGTGTTAAACCCTAGGAAGATGTCCTCAGTTTGTGCTGGCTAAAACATATGAACATGAATAAGGTTCACACCTTCATCAGCATAAAGTCTATTACTATACAGAGAAGTGTGGTAGATGTTTTACTTACTGTGACGAGGGAGATTAGGGGTTTGATTTCCAGTTTTTCCACTCAGGTGATTTTCAGTTTCTCTGCTTCCTTTTCACTTCTGTAAAATACAGAAAAGATCTTTAGATTCTTGGAAGAAGCTAGAGGTCGAATAACATTTCTGCTAATAGCAATAATTGATATTTCTGTGATCCTCAGAAACAACCCAAGAGCATTTTCTTTTCAGTAGCATCTAGAATGCTTTATCCACATCCTAATTTGACTAATCCCCTCTGTGGTTTCAACTGAGGTTGAAACCTCTCTATTTCCTAAACACCTGAATCTGCTCATCTGAACAGGGAAATACCTAGTGGTATCAAAAGTGTTTCAGGGAGGGCAGACATAAATCCTGCTTACCTCCACAGTCTGCAGAATGAGAGAGCAGATAGCAAAACTTCAAATCAGATCCTAATTCACCCCTTTCATTCACCTGAAAGTTGGATTTATCCCTACTCCTTGATATAAGGATGAATCCGTATTGCTGCTTCTGAGAACATTGTGTTTCAGGCCTACAGGCCAGCACGTTCACTAACTGAGTGAATGAGTATACTCACTGAGTTACATGTCTGTAGTAACACAGTTACACAAGTTACACAAGGTTTTGGAGCTAAACCTTGGTCCTTGGTGTTCTTAGAAAGAACAAAACCACACAGCCCTGTGGCTGCAGACTTCTCACCAGCTTGTGCATTACTCACTTGAACTTTGCATGCACAGAGGAGCAGAGGAGTCATGGTGAGATGGAACCCTGGCTTTCGCACCAGCATGCAGAACATTGACCTTTTTGCTACTTCCTGGTGTCCAGGTGACTGTCAGTGTAGTGATTTTCAGCTTTTGCTAACAACAAACTCATTGATGCGCAATTAGGAAGAGTCCATAGAGTGGCTCTGGTCTTTCTAACAAGCTACTAAGATTATTTTCCCTTTTTTATTGAACAGAAACAGACTTAGAACATGGAACAGGAAGTGGCAAGAGAAGAAGAGAAGAAAGAAGGCTTGATTGAGTTTTATGATTCCTTTAAGGATATGTTTGAGTTCTTCTGCAAGAACACAACCATCCACGGTACCATTCGCCTGGTATGCTCAGACAGCAACAGGATGAAAACAGCTTTTTGGACACTGCTTTTACTTGCCAGCTTTGGTATGTTATACTGGCAGTTTGCACTCATGTTCAGCCAGTACTGGGCCTACCCTGTAGTCCTGACCATGTCCATGCATTCAGAACCCAAGATGTTTCCAGCAATTACCATCTGCAACCTGGACCCCTACAGGTAAGCTGTGCTGTCTCCTTGGACTTGTCTGCAGAGTCACAGGGGTTCAGGAGGAGTCAGCAACCTCTTTCCTGCAGTCTGAAGGAAGCTGAAGGTAGAGGGAAGCCACTCTGCCTCACAGAGGTGGAAGGGGACTATTGTTATTTCCAAACTGGTTTGCAGATAAGATCTTGTTGGGAACTGTGCAACAGCATGTAGCATGTTCTGAGTCAGGATAGAGGGAACTCTACCTCATGTCTCTCTTTCAGCTGCTGACTAATGTTGTGCTCTGATATACACAGCCTTTCCCTGTAAAACATGGCTGCTCTGTGTAGTCTTCCCTAACTGAACTACAGATCTCTGGGATGGGGCATCCTACAGCTGATTCTGCTTAGGTTTCCATACCCCAGAATGGATTTCATGAAACATTATCAGTTCTGTGGAAGCCTTTGTGAGTCAGCTTGTCCAACAAGGCTCACACCACAATGGCAAGAGGTTATCAAGAGGTGTCACCTCTTGATAAATGCCATAGGAAAGGAATTATGTCATTTCCTCAGAATAATTGGCTGATAGGGTGGCCACTCTGTGCAGTTGATGCTGCATGGCTAAAAGTTCTGAGGTTTCCAGTGAAAGATCCAGCAATGGAATTCAGATCCTGAATTTCCTACACCATTACCACTGGCTTTTCTCACAGACACCGAGGTCTGCAGAGAGCAGGAGCCTTCCCAGAGATACTGGGGAGGGTACATTAAAGTAAAAGTGCTTTTGGCCAACAGAAGCGTTCACAAAGAGCTCATATCTCTGTTCCTTGCAGATTTGAAAGGGTCAGTGGGCACTTGGCTCAGTTGGATCACATGGCAGAAGAATCGATTGCTTTTTTGTATGGCATCAACACCTCTGCCAGCCTGTCCCACACCAATGAGAAAAACCTCCATGTCAAAGACTTGTCAAGCATAGGCAACCTCAGCAGATCCAGCTTCAAGCTGAGCCAAAACTTCTCCCTCTTGAGAATGCCTGACCACACTAACGTGTCAGGGAAGAAGCCTTCCAGCGTGGGCTTCCGGCTGGTAAGCATGCATCCTCTTTGAGATGGTCACCTGGCTACAGGTACAAGCAGCAGGGGCTGCTGCTCCCTAAGGGGTAGGGACTGAGGGGGAGCCTGCCAGCAGGGTAGGACAGTCACCCATAGAATCACAGAATCATACGGTTAGAAAAAGACCTCGAAGATCATCAAAAGTCCACCCATCCCACAGTACCTGAGCAGAGGAAGCTCACAGGTGGTGGCCAGATCCAACCAGGAGTCCAGTTCATCAGGCAGATTCAAGCTGAAGCCATAGAATCATTCCAGATGGTCAGTAGAGCCCACAGTGAGGCAGAAGGATAGCAGCAGCCCTACAGCAAATCAAGAGAAGCTGATGCTCCTGGTCTGAGTTTAAATAAGCTCCTGGGCCCATGGAAAGAGGGTGTGGGTGGAGACCCCCAGGTGAGGCTGCTCAGGGTTATTAAGGCATATCAGTGCACTCAGGACCCTGACAAAGATACATTCAAAAAATGACTGGGCAAAAGCAGTTATTTTCAGTGCTGTGTAGTGGAGGATGGTTTAGAAGAGTCCATCCCTGCCTCTAACAATTTATGCTGATTGCCAGAGTTCTTGTGAAGTGAAAGAACAGCAACATCCATGATCTTACACAGCCCACCCACCTGTAAAGTCCTTCTGAGAATGACAGATTCAGTAGAGAAGGTCAGCAGCAGGCTGTGGGAATCATTGTACCTCTTTTTAAAAATATACCAAACATCTAGACTTGGCAGGTGATAATAATACAAATGACACACTTCCCCTGTAACCAGTACTGCCACTACCCCCTGATCTCTGTTACCCTTCAGCTGGCATGTCTTGGCTGTGCTGAATGGCTCCCTCTCTTCCTCCCTTCCAGTGCAATGCCACAGGTGGGAATTGCTTCTACAAGACCTATTCATCTGGGATGGGTGCCATTCTTGAGTGGTACAGGTTTCACTACATGAATATCATGTCCCAGCTACCAGTTATCATCAATATTTCTGATCATGAGGAGCAAATAGAAGACATGGTCTACTCCTGTCAGTACGATGGGGAGCCCTGCAGACCCAGGTGTGTTAGTTCTTGAGACATTGATTGTGATTTCAGCAGAACTTGAGGACTTGGGTGAGTGAAAGTGAGCCTACACTTTCAGAGAGTGCACTTCCCAGCATACTGCCAGGCTTGGTCCATGCTGGAGATCTGACTGAAAGCAAGAACAATCTTTCATGATCAGTTCTTGGGGCTAGGGACCTAAAAAATAACATCTGCCATGCCTGACCTCTGTGATGGTGAGTTAGTCAAAGAAACCCAAGACAAATCCAGCAGAAATTAAATTTTTCATGGTACCAGGCTGTTCTGACTGTGTTGAGTGGGAAATTATGAATGTCCATCTGCACAGGAGGGAAGGAGCAGGAATCCTCAGATATCCCATGGCTCTTTTTGCTTATCCTCTAGATAGAAGTAAAGATGTTGCTATACTTGTTAAAATCTCTCAAAATCTCTTGATTTCAGTGACTATGTTCACTTTCACCACCCAGTCTTTGGAAGCTGCTATACCTTTAACAGCAAGGGGACAGACCCTTTTTGGACAGCTACCAAGCCAGGAATCCCTTATGGTATGTTATTTGGCAAAGGGGGTGGCAGAAAATCTAAATCTGGCTATGGGTTAAGTACACCAGAAATTTGATCAGAGCTGAGAATTCAAGACTTGGTGGTGTTCCTGTATTGCTCCAAATTAAGTTGGTTTATGCTTCCCTTTTCTTGGGTTTGTAGGACTTTCCCTTATCCTGAGGGCGGAGCAGAAGGACCACATCCCACTCCTGTCTACAGTAGCAGGTGTGAAAGTAATGATCCACAACCACAACCAGACACCATTCCTTGAGCATGAAGGCTTTGACATCAGACCAGGCATTGCAACCACCATAGGCATCCAGCAGGTTGGCCACTTGCTCCAAAGCATAAGTTTCTTCTCCTGATCGCAGAAAGCTATGAGGAGCTGAACACTGAGCCTGACTCATACAACTTGTGGTCACTTCTTGACCATGCCTGTGTGTTCATGCAAACCCCTTTTGTCTAAAGAGATTAAAGAGACATTAAAGAATGTCCTCATCTTCCCCTGGGTAAAACAAAACTATTCCCAAGGTGCAGATGGCCTTTTGGCTCTCAGAGCATTGGGGGATGATTTGTTTTAAGCTGAGGCTCTTCCACTTCTTCCACCATGTTCCAGCTCTACACAGGGGGGTGCTTGTGTCTCTGAGGCTAAGAATAAACATCCAGAAGAGCTTTAATTATTTTGAGGAGTTAACTGCTTGTCAGCTGAACCACCGAGACTGACCACTGACCCCCCTGCTCTCTCTTTGCTGTTACTGGTTCTGGTGCAGCCATATTGCATTATTATTACTTGGGTATTACTACACTTCCTCTCCTTTACATGATGCTCCCTGCAGTGAAGCGTAGAAGGTGATGGCTGGAGCCAATTAAAGATCCTAATCACTCAGACCTCTTTTCTGTCTCCACAGGATGAGGTGAATCGCCTGGGTGGCAATTATGGGAAATGTACAACTAATGGCGATGATGTGAATGTTAAGCTCCTCTACAACAACTCCTACACCCTGCAGGTATGGTCAGAGAAGCTGTCTGTGGACCTGGCTTATTCGGAATGGATGAATAGCAAACAAGTCCCATCTGCCTCTCCAGAGAGCTTTTACAAATCACCAGGGTTACTGAAGGAGAGAACAGAGAGATTCAGGGTGTTCAGGATTCACAAACAGGGTGTTAGTATCTGGCATCTGGTTTAGGGAGTGGGGCGCACTCAGTGTCCCAGCCATTGGGGCTCATCCCTCCATTTAACACAAAAGAGATAAGGCAGCCAGCTGGGCTAGACAGATGGGCTGTTCTGGTAGGACATCTCTGGGCCATCAGGTCTTTATTTGTGTAAGCGGTTGCTCCTGGCTATAGGTGTTTGGGCTACTTGACTGGTAGTGGGCATAATGAAAAAAGGAGCTGGGGAGAGTTCTGTCTCTGAATTCTATCCTGTTGTCAGAGGTACAGCTGAGGAACAAAAAGTGAAAACCTTTCCCATCATCATGCTCCAGGAATGGCTGGTGTCTTTGTGCAGTAACAAAATCTGTACCCTGTCTCCTGGCAGCTGCATGCCACAGCCTGAAGATTTGGGCACTAAGAGAATTTCCAGCTCATCCAACCTTTGGTGTTTTTTGTTTCCAGGCTTGTTTACATTCCTGCTTTCAGCACATCATGGTTCGGAAGTGTGGCTGTGGTTATTACTACTACCCCCTGCCTCCCGGGGCTGAGTACTGCGACTACAACAAGCAGCCTGCCTGGGGTAAGAGCAAAAGACTGCTGTCCTATCCCTGGGGACGTGACGTCTTAGGCTGCTGCTCTTCTACTTCTTGCCTGCTTTCTGCTCAGACCCTTTGCTCCCATCCCTGAACCCAGCCAGGTTCAAACACAAAAGGTGGCAAACACTTTCCTGTGTCTTTGCACAGACTTCAAATCAGTGCATAAAAAAAACCCTCAATGACATCAAGCACCCCTTTATTGAAGACATTAAGGTAGCTTTCGTTTCCTGAGGGACCATCTCAGAGTCTGTTCTTCCCTTTCTTTCTACAGGTCACTGCTTTTACCAGCTGTACAACAGGCTCAGAAATCATCACCTGAATTGTTTTGACCAGTGCCCCAAGCCTTGCCGGTAGGTCACAAAACTAGAGCACAGAAACTGGCAGTTGTAAAGGCAAATTACACCAGGAGAAATGTAGGCAATTTAAATTACAGGACAACTGAATTTCAGCTTTATCTGAGACAGAAATTTCAGTTTGATGTTTGAACCCTGATGCTGAGAGAGGCAAAAAACATTAGACAAAATAAATAAGAACTTGATGTGTGGCTGATAGCAGAGAGGGGAAATTGTTTTCATCACACTTCAATGTTTATTAAGCCCAAACTGAACTGTGTCCTTTTTCAATCTCTATTACTTTCTGGGTTCATCTCTTTTTTACGGTAGGTCAATTTCAAATTGCAAAGATGTAATTTTAAAGCAAAGTCTTTTTTTTTTTTGCTTTGAATGCATGAAAGAAAAGTTGTCAGGATTATGTAACCTTTCTGGTTTTCCTCCTGACCTGAACAGTATTCAGCTTTAACTTTTAAAGCTGACTTACAAAGCTTTTGCCAAAGTTGTCAAGAGCTGTCCCTGGAACAGTTGTTAGCATTGTTAAACTGCTTCATGTATTCCCTTTTAAAGGCCAGGAGTCAGAGTGATCATAATCTCCATTTTTATCTTGTCAGGGAATCACTGTACAAGGTGTCTGCTGGGACAGCGAAATGGCCATCAGCGAAGTCCCAGGTAGTCCATGGAGACAGCTGCTGGGTTTAGAGGGGACACTGCCTGTCCCCTGGCTATGGGAACATTAAAATCAATGGTGAAAACAATGACTTGGGCAGCAGCAATGAAAGAGGCAAATAAAGCAAACAGGTCCAAAACTTGGGTCCAAGGGAATGACCCTGTAATTAAGATGCCAGACTGAGATGCTGGAGAGGTACATTCAGTTCCAGTTCCAATCCAAACTTCCTTGTGACCTTAAGCAATTCACCTCCCTGCCTTGGTTCCCATCTACAAAGTGGTGTTAATGACTTTCTGCTCCTAGTGGGTGTTGTGGTGTAACTACTCACTCATTACTGTTTGTGAGGTGCTGCAGGGCTGCAATGGAAACTCATGAGTCAACAGCTGACCTCTTGCCATTTCTCATGTTCGATGAGCATTCAGGCTGTATGACCTGTGATTAGTTTATGTGAAATAGGTGATCATGAGATGTAAATACAACCAATAACATTTTCAAAGAGGAAATTTTTAGTGGGGTTGCCATTAAATGTAGAATTTAAGAACCAGAATATCTGAAGTAGCAGTATGTGTTTCCTTGCTACTTTGGCAAATACAGCTACTGCCTGGTAGTATCACTCTATATCACAAACAAATCCATTACCTCCTTTTTTATTATTCACAATAGCCATGTTATTGCTTATGAAATTTACACCTACAAAAGCTTAAGCACACCAGAACTCAGAAGCCAGGCTTGCCATTAACACCCATATTCTCTGCTGCAGGACTGGATCCGCCAGGCTTTAAGGCATCAGAATGGATACAACTCCACCAGCCACAGGTTAGTCACAGCCATAAAGTACCCCTGCTAAAACCATTCCTGAACTCTACATCCTTGCAGAATCTGTAGAAGTTGGACTGGAAAGGGAGGACAAAAGAAAAATGTGTAGGGTCATCCAATAAATGCCCCCTCTTTTCCCACAGCACTGTCAGTCACTTTGTAAGTTTTTTTGAAGCTCATGGTAAACACTCTTAGGAGGAAAGCTTAAGTGAGTGATAAAACCTCATGCCCAGCAATCAACATGCAAAAATCAAGACCAAAACACCAGAAGTACCTTCCACCAGCTGAATGACCAGGTGTGGACACACAGTTGGTAACTGCTCCCTTTCTCCCGTGCAGGAAGGATATTGCCAAGGTGACCATCTTCTACCAGCAACTCAACTACCAGGCTGTGAATGAATCTCCTTTACTCTCAGTAGGTTGCACTGCATCAGCCCAGACACAGGTGTCACCTGTTATGGTGTGCTCTGGGAGTTGGAGGGAGGATTATTTATAGCCCCTGAGAGGAGATGGGTTTGTAATTCTTAAAGAAGAACTCAAATTTTTTCACATTTTACTCAGTCACACAAAATGAGTCCCCAGATGGTCAGCAGCTGGCTGCCCTGTTGGTGAGATGCAGTCATTTCATGTGCCCTGAGCTCTGCTGTATGTGCTAAACACCTTAACACGCACACCCCCCCTTTGATTCTTTCTGCAGGAGAACTTGCTTCTGTCCAGCATGGGAAGCCAGTGGAGCCTCTGGTTTGGATCCTCAGTCTTGTCTGTAGTTGAAATGTTTGAGCTGCTGATTGATACCCTGGTCTTGTCTCTCCTCTTCTGCTACCAAAGGCTCAGGGCAAAGACCTTGAAAGTTGCTCACAGTCCCCCCATCCCCAGTGTCAGCTTAACCCTAGAAAACTACCGAGTTGTGCAAGAAGAAGCTGGAAAAGGTGCTGTTTCTGCTCACACTCACCCTTCTGGAGTGACTATTGCCATGGCTCACAGTGATCTGCATCTTCACCCACTCTCCAGCAAAGTGGAAATGTCAGAGCTTTGCCCAGATGTGGTGCGTAATGGATTTAGAAACACAAAGGACAGTGCTTTGGAAGGGAACTGACCAACTAAGGATGAGTTTGTGTGCACAGAGAAGTGGGAGGCTTGAAACTCGGTTGCTGCTCCCTCAGGTGCTGACAGGAAGGTTGCAAATTGGAATATTCCAGATCCACCACCTGTGAGCACCTAAACACCAGGCAGCTGAGCTTGGCCATCCTTCTCCAGCAATTCCAAGTTCATTATTAACCCATCCAGGCATCATGCAATGTTCTTCTGTCCCTGGTGAGTGTCTGGGGGGGGACAACTGGTATTCTGCTCCTGGGACTGTCCTCCCTTGTAAAAAAACAGACAGAGTCCTCATAAAAGCCTATTTATAGCTAAAAGCTTTTAAACCCTGGTGAAGAAATCAGCCTGTGGCTTCAGACAGGCCCATCTACATTTCACTACTGTACTCCAGAGGGAAGTCAGCCTGGCTGGCCATGGAAGTATTCCCAGTGAAGGCTGAGGAGCCCTCCCTTTTGCCTGGAGGGTGACAGAGAATGTGTCACATACCAGGAAATGGCTCTGGTCACAGCTTTGCTTCTAAGACACCTCAGTCCTTGACCTCTTCCTGTTGCATTTTGCGGACCATGCTCAGAATGCTGCTGCTGAGATGCTTTGAGACTTGCCCCAGTGTATTTTAAAGGAGGCTTGCTATCCTGGAGGAAAGGTAAGAGAAGGGATGGGGTCAATAACATTGATGGCACAGACAAAGCATCTGATTTATTTAGAAGATTAAAACAATGCTGCGTTTTTGTTGCAGTCCATTTATAAACAGAGATGGTTTAATGTTAATATTTGACAGTAACTTGTGTGTACGGAAGTGTGTACACTTATTTTTGATGCTATTTGCACAGGAGCATTTTACTCTGTCAGGATCATGTTTGTGACTTTCTGTAGAAAAGAAGATTTAAGAAGAAATAATTTTTTGGTAACTTTTAAAAAATAATAAAATGCTCTGAAGGCAGACAATGACTGTGGGATTTAATTTGGCTTTGTTTTGCCTTCAACCAATATTTGGGTTTGTTATTGCCTTATTGCTAATTCTAAGTGCTGGCTCTGGAATTGTCTTTTTTCAAAATGTCACACTTGATTTGCTTGGGGTTTTTTTGCTTGGTTTTTTTTGTTTGTTTGTTTTTTTGTTTTGTTTTGTTCATTTACAAGAAGAACCTACAGATATGAAGCCCAAACCAAATGAGCTCTGCTTCATTGCAGTGGGTGACACAGCCCTTTCTCTGTGTCTTCTGCACTGGGAAACACATTCCCAGTTACCAGTGAGACTAAACAGGAAGGCTAAATGTGAGCTGAAAGAAAAAAAAAAAAAAACCAAGAAAAAAAAAAAAAAAAAAAAAAAGCAAGAAAGCAAGAATCTTTATACTGGTCCCAATACCCAGTAAAAACCTTTGCAGAATTCTGCTCCCTGTAATATGATTTCCAGAAGGAGCCAATTTGGGGACAGAGGCATGCAGAGGCAATGCATGGTCTCGTGGTCAAATTTGGAAGAGGAAGGATGTGGCAATAGAGGACCCAGGAGCGTGGGCTTGGGTGCAGCCCCAGAGGAGGAGCCCAGGGGTATTGTAAACTAGGAAGGAGCTGCCCTGGCAGGCAAGTGTGGGAGTGGGCAGGGAACAGCTCTTGGTAGGATGGAGACAAAGACTGGAAGAGCAAAAGCCAATGGCATTCACTGTGGCAGAGGGACAAGGAGGAAAATGTTTCAAACCCACTTGTGCTGCTTTTAGTAGAATAAAATAATGGTTTTCTAAGCTAGTGGAGGTGTAAGTAATAGTACTCAGTTTGAAGGTAGCTTAGAGAGACCTCTGAGGGTGGGGACTGATTTTGAATGTAACAGCTCTGTCACAGAACATTCCTGTAGCCCGCTGCAGTTGAGAAATCAGGCCCACACATTTTTCCTTGGGGTCACAACAGTGCTTGTCATCCCATCACTGAGTTACCTGTCCTTTTTGCAGCTCCTGCCACCTGAGCAGTACATTTCCACTGTGGAGCAAAAAGTGAGGCACAGTTCCCTCTTACACTGAAGCACACAGGGATACCATGTAAATCCCAGCTCCTTGCTACTGGTGCCAGGCTGTTTTTACTCCCAGCTGGAAAGTTTCTAGGAAACCTGTGACTCTCATTAAACTCATATGGAAGTGCTGTGCTGGCTTGTGAATCTAGAATCAAAAAGAATGGAGAAATCTGTGCAGATTTTAATACAACTGTAATGCACCTGATTTCCTTCCTACTGAACACCTCCAGGAGCCTACCTGGATTCATCACCTGGATGTTTGTCTCTCCAGAGGAAAAGAGAGGTTATTGCACTATTTGGTTTTCCTTGTTGGTTTTGTGTGCCAAATAAGACAGGAATCACATGGGCAGGCTTATCTTTTCTTCTTTTATTTTTCTGCCACAGACACGCAGGATGAGAGAAACCACAGGGAAAGGATTGCACTGTGAGAGGTAGTCCATGTGCAGAAGGTTGATACTTTCATCTAGTGCAAGGTGTCCTGTCACAAGACAGCCAGCAGCAGAGCTCAGAACAGCTCAAGCAGTAACTGTTCCAGGTACTCTGAAGAAAGATGAACAGGGAGGGGGGCTGGGCGGCGGGGTGATCTGAGCCTGTCCCCTCCACCCCAGCCTTCTTCCAGAGCACCCTGAAATCACATTATCACAAGACGGTGTCACAGTTACCCAAACAAGAAAGGCAGAGTATTTATTTCTGTGGCATTCCAGTCTATTCACTGCCTTAATATTCAAGCTGTGAGTTGCAGAGAAGAGGTTATAAGGGGGATGTTTTTCTACATCCAGTTAATACAGGCAGCAAGGCAAGACACACTACCTCAATAAATTAAGCCAAAGAAGAAGGAGGTTAGGCATTTATCTAGATTTTTATTAACAGTGTTTCAAGAGACAATAGAAGGAAGGGGAAGAAAAAAAAAAGGCAGACACCACAGCAACAGCTTTAAAATTGTACAAAGATAACACAGAGAGTATCTGGTGCCATAGTTACAGTCAGCACAGGCTGTGTGGGAAAAGGGGGGATTAAAAAACGTGTTACAAAGTCAATCTGGAAGCAGGCAAGTGAAGGAGGTTAGTAAGTTACAGCATATTTACAGCAAGGGCCCAGCCATGCCAGGTGGGACAGAGCCACCTTCACCCACGACCCCTGGCACCTTGGACCTGGCTAAAGAACTTCTCTGGGTGCTGTTTGGGTAGGAAGGTTGAGGAGTTGTAGACAGGCAGGGCTGCGTCAGCCCATGCAGCCCTCCAGAAGTCAGGGCAGGCCTTGGGAGGCCACTCTAACCTTCCTGTGCTGCTGGAGGGAGGTGCTGGATGGAAGTCAACTACAACAGGACTACAATCCATCAACAACCTAGGGCAGCTACCTGCCTGTCGTCCCCCCCATCACCTGCTGGAGCACAAGGACTTCCTGGCCAAATGTGCTCCTTGGAGGCCACTCTGCAAGGAAGCTGCTGAGTGCCAAGGGGGTTGGTGGAGCAAATGTTCTCCTGCTTCAGCCTCTCCATTTCACCTCAACTGCTTCATGTGTGGTCCTCCTCCTGGAAACAACCCTCACCTCTATCTCTGTTCCATAACTCTTTCCTACAAACACAGCGCAGATGTTCAGCTCCAAAGGGACCAACCTACCCTAGCCCAAACTGCCTACGTGGCTGACAAACCAACCTGAGATGAAACATTCCTATGGAAACAGCACTCTCTAGCTTGGAATTCCCAAAACACCTTGTTTCTCCAGCACTCTTGCTCTCCCTTCTCCTGCTTGGTCATTTCTTCCCCATGTGCTCTTCTCCAGCTAACAGCACCCACACTCACTCACACAGATGCACTCACACAGACCTTGACCTTTGCCATCAGTTCACCCCTAGGTTAATATAATTTTATTTAAAAACATTTCATCCCTTCCTCCTGGTTTGTCTTTGGTTGAAAGCAATGATGCTCGGGCAGTGAGGAGAGTGCAGTGGGGCCAGGGCCAGAGGAGCAGCAGCTTTGACAGCAGCTGTGCCATGGCCACTGGGCAAGAAGTTAATCAGTGCATTTCTTTAGGAGGTCCTGGGTTTCTCTTGCATAAAAATTGGACATTTCTGCTGCTCTGAGATGTTACTGATCTATTTTTATGCTGACTGCAGCCTCAGCTTGTTAAGTCTTTTTCTTTAAAGACAAATTCTTCCAATCCCATGGTTTCTGCTCAAAGAAATTTCACATTGCAGAGACCATCTCAGAGACAACAATATAAAAACAACCTGAGTTTTCCCTGGGTGACACGTGCAAAAGGAACACAGAAGGAATCATTTCAACTTGCCAGCACAACCTGAACTCATCCCATTTGGAATGAGAGGCATGTGGCAGACTCCAAAGATTCAAACCTAGACTATCTGTCCAGGCACTTGGTTCCAGAGGGTGGGTGGAGTCAAATAAAAGCTTGGACTGGTGTATAAATATTCACCCAGATCTCAAAAACTCAAAAGGTGATAGAACCTGCATTGCCGAGGCACCAGGTCGGGTCCATTTCAGTTTTGGCAAGCCTGGCACGTTGCTTTCTAGACAAAGGCAAAGCTCCTCATGTTAACTGTGGTTGCAACCAAGTTACTGTCATATAGATTACACATGCACTCTTAGAAAGGAAAGGAAGAATGGAAAAAAGAAAAAAAGGAAAAAAAAGAAAAAAAAAAAAGAGTAGTTTTGGCATTAAATATAGCAAAGGAGATTTTACAACACGAATGCAGCTGTATTTGAAGAAGGAAAAAAAGCCCCAAACTGTTCACTATCCACTCTTTCCCAGAGCCTGCTTGGGCTCTTTGCTGAAAACAAAATTTCTGTACAGCTTCCCCACTCTCCCCTCCAAACCTCTAAACACACACGCACATGTACACCCCAATCAAAAAAAAGAATCAAATAAACACAGAAAATATCAAGAAGTGCCTCTTCAGCATTTTTTTTTTCCTGGAGAACCTTTTTTGTTTTAGAACCTGCAGGATGCACTAAAGTGTTTCATCAGATCTGAGACCAGAGGCATTTCACGCCTCAGGATCTGTAGAATGAAAACAGAAAAGAAAGAGGGGAGAGAAGAAAGGAGAATTATGGGGGGGGGAAGAAGGCAGGTTTTGAAAAATATTCCCTAATAATGCTACAAAAAAAATTAATCCTGACAATTAAATACAGACAAACTGTATTGAATAAAAATTGCACTAGTCCTCTGGGCATATCAATAATAAATTAAATACTTAACAAGTTCACTGATTAAAAAAGACAGCACATAACAAAATCCATAACAAAAGAACATAACCCCCCCCCCAATACTGTATGTAGGAAAAGTGCACAAAGTTGCTTTATACATTGAATCTAAATAAAGTACCAATACATGTTAAATAGATCAAATTGTCTTGCAAGACACTGCTTTCTGCACCAGTATTTACATAGGCTTTAACTTCATGGATTTCAGCAGTGAGGCTGAGCTTCAATGGACCAAACTGTCCCTGGTTTGTGTTCTTCTCATGAGCCACAAATGCCGAGTGTGAAATAAAATGACCCGAGGTGGAAGCCACATCTCCAGTTCTCTTCGGCTTAGGGGAAGGAGGGGGTCCTATTTTTAACTTCTCAGAAAGAGCTGGAAAACCAACTGGGGGGTTTTAAATTGCTGTACATGGGGGGAAAAAAAGGGGGAAAAGGGGGAAAAGGGGGAAAAGGGGGAAAAGGGGGAAAAGGGGGAAAAGGGGGAAAAGGGGGAAAAAAAGGAGAAAAAAGGAGAAAAAAGGAGAAAAAAGGAGAAAAAAAGGAGAAAAAAAGGAGAAAAAAAGGAGAAAAAAAGGAGAAAAAAAGGAGGAAAAAAGGGGGGAAAAGGGGAAAAAAGGGGAAAAAAGGGAAAAAAGGGGAAAAAAGGGGAAAAAAGGGGAAAAAAGGGGAAAAAAGGGGAAAAAGGGGGGAAAAAGGGGGGAAAAAGGGGGGAAAAAGGGGGGAAAAAGGGGGCAAAAGGGGGGCAAAAGGGGGGAAAAGGGGGGAAAAGGGGGGAAAAGGGGGAAAAAGGGGGAAAAAGGGGGAAAAAGGGGGAAAAAGGGGGAAAAAGGGGGAAAAAAAGGGGGAAAAAAGGGGGAAAAAAGGGGGAAAAAAGGGGGAAAAAAAGGGGGAAAAAAGGGGGAAAAAAAGGGGGAAAAAAAGGGGGAAAAAAAGGGGGAAAAAAAAGGGGAAAAAAAGGGGGCAAAAAGGGGGAAAAAAAAGGGAAAAAAAGGGGAAAAAAAGGGGAAAAAAAGGGGAAAAAAAGGGATTGCTAGACAATGACCATGCTAAAATTCACAGCAGAGTAAGACCATGGCAGTGGTGAAATGTCTATTTCTCTTTCAAGAGCTTCCAGGCAGTGTGGTCATTTCTAGGAAAGCACCTCCCTGCTCAGTGGGGAAAAGCCCACTTGAATTTAAGATGACTTTCACCAGAAAGAAGACGAAGTCCAACGCAAAGGACTAGAAGATGAAGCTTGGTGAGAAGGTGAAGTAGTGACCTTCTGTAACCCTGCCCTGCAGAGCTGAGAAGGGGGAGCTGGAGGTGGCACAGTACACCCACCCCTGCCCCATCAGCACTCTGCTGGTGTGGAGGGTTGAGGCAATGCCCTGGAAGGCACTGCCAATGATAAGAGGGCCCGTGGAGCCAAAGTCATTAATTTTCGTTTTCCAAGATGGGGTGCAAGCAGATGGTTTAGTATTTAGGGAAACAGAAATGGCCCCAAGCTCAGATTTTGCACCGTCGCTGATCTGCAGCAGCTCCAGCAACAGTCACTGGGATCAGTTCAGACTCACAACAGACAACTGGGACTGAGATTAGGACTCAGCACCTGCCCCAAAGGGAACAGGAATGAGAAAGCTACAAGAGAAAGAGGGACTTCAGGACCCAGACTGCACAGGCAGAAAACTGTGGTTTGGCTGCAGCAAAATGTGGGACAGCCCTTTCCTAAGGACTCTCCCTGGAACTGAGAGGACACTCTACAATAAGTGGAGCTTAGAGTTCCACTTTTAGATGTGTGGGTGGACACTGAGTGCTGTTGGTTCAGACTGAGGACAGTACCTTGAGTGAAGAGCTGGATCCCTGTTGTTTCAGTATCTGAGGATGCAATTACACTGACAGAAACAAACCTGTGAATGTTTAATCCATTAAAGGGCAGCAGCACAATAGCAAAAGGATGAAAAGTCCTCAAGCATGTATTGGATGAAAAACCATTTATCGTGTATCCCTGCTGATGTGATACAGGAGGATGGGGAACTCTGCCTAAAATTCTTGGGTTCCTTGTGAGGTCTGGATCTCCTTGAGCCCCAGCACTCTGTAAGGCAAAACGGCCCAACCCCAGAGCCAGCAGCCTGGGTGCCCAAGCAGGCTCAACACCAGCTGTGGACTGCCACCAACCTGAAAAACTCTGCTGTCCATGGCAGCTCAGGGCATTCTGAAGAGGCTCTGCCAGGAGCACATCTCAGCTGGGCATCCGACCTCCCTGCCAGTGGTACATGCGCTCCAGAAGCCCACAGGAGACATGATCCCATCTCTGTAGAACTGCTGTAGCATGATCCTCCTAGCAGAGACCATAAAGACAGCAACAAAAAGTGCTCCTGGTAGAAACACATTCCCTCCCTCTAGCAAAGAGCAACACAAGAAAAAGGAAAGAAACCAACAGAAGATTCTGCTGGGCATTGGAGTTGAGGAACTCTAAAGTCCCAGGGCCAACTGATGAGATGCCCTCCTGAGGGTACAGTATGTGTGGGGAGAGCAGAGAGGGACAACCCATGCAGGGAGAGAGTTCCTTCACAGAGATGCTGCAGAAACCCGAAGCCAGCAGGAAAGGAACTGACTCGAGGACAGAGTGGGTGGTGCAAGCAGCACGAGGGGCCAGGGCTTTTCTTCCCTGACACAAAGCCCATCGCCTGCGAAGAGCTTCTCCCAGCCTCCAGAAATGAGCACTGCTGCTTCCACAACACCGTGCAGGTTGAATCATGAGGAAGCAGGTGAGCTATGGCTTTGAACAGTTTAACCACCAGGGGCAAAAAAAAAGGAGGAAAGTGGCTGGTAGAGTCCTGAGAGCAACTGGAGTGGCTCTCAATCCCACCCCTTCCCATCTGCCTTCCAGAACAAAATGTCTCTGCCCCATCAAACAGCCTCTTCCTGACTCAGAGGTTATCTTTTAGTTTTCCAAGCAGTCCCCCAGCAGCTCCCAGATGCTGCAGCAGTCCCCTCAAGGGAGGACAGTGCTGGTCAGAGGACTCCACCTCAGAATCCCTTTTAAACTCTTCAGATGAGAACTTGGTGCCTGGTAACCACACTGCAGCAGAGCCAGCTTCATCTGATGGTAGTGTTGCTGGGTTTCTCCAGACAGTTTCTTTTTCTTCTCTTTCTTTCCTTTTTCCTTTTTTTTTTTTTTGATTTTTTTTTTTTAACATACTAAACTTCTCTCCATGCTTTTCACACACTCAAAGTCCACACACCATGGTCTGTGGTTATGCCCCAGAAGTCTCCTAAACAAAATCAATCATCCAGTAGTCAAGCATGAGAACTTAATGCTAGAAGGAAAGATCCCTTTTTCTTTCCCCATGTGCATCTCAGCCTCGATGTGCAGGCATCAGAACCAGACCAGTCTGCAAGAAATACCAATAGACCAAGGATGGGGCTTCTCGGGGCTTCTAGAAGTTCAGCTCAACTTCAAGACAGCAAAGGGAGGTGGGGGAGTTGTCACTAACACTCATCTATGTTAAGGCTGATGAACTCCTGGATACACTTCCTGTATTGCAGCTCAGTAGGGCTGTTGCTGGGATATTGACCTGGTTGTCCAAAGGGACCCTCTGCTTCCCTCATCTCCTCGTTCATCCGAGCCAGACGCAGCCTAGAGTGAAACAGAGAAAGCAGAGAAGGTTTGGTTATTCCTTCCCTGGTGGTTATTTGCAGGCAGTGTTCCTGGATACAGGTACTGGGAAGTCCTGGCTGTACTCACAAGGTCACAATGTCTGCGTTGGCTGCCTGGACAGCAATGCTGAGTGGGTCCTGTCCGTCACCATCCACTGCATGCTGATTTGCTCCTCGCTTGAGGAACAAGCAGACCTGACTGCAAGAGGGAAAGAAAAGACCATCAGAGCTAAGATTTCAACTCCTCACATCCCAGCACAGTGGGCGGAGGGCACTGTCCTTCCCCAGTCAGGCACAGCTTGGCTTCTACTGCTCTTAAATCAGGACACGATGCAGCAGCACAGAGAAAGGAGTGGGTGTACGGAGGCCCAGGTACCCTTCAGCTATCATCACAAGGGGGAAATTATCCTTAAGAAAAGCCTGCTGTGGATGTGATATCAAAAAGTGTGTTTTGCCAATAACAAATTCACCCCAATCCAGCTGCCTTGCCCCCCTCACAAAGAACTCACCCAGTGTGCCCCAGGTATGTGGCGTGATGCAAAGGAGCTCGGCCTCGGCTGTCTCTTTGGTTAACATCTGCCCCATTCTGCAGTAGGAATTCACAGGCTATCAAGGAGCCCTGGCAAGAGAAAGGAGAATTTCTAAATAAATTCAGCCAGCAGCACCAAGAGAGGATGGATGAGCACCACAAGGATGCCCTTTATCAGTGCACTCTGAACGTACCCCCATCACAGCTTGAATCAGAGGAGTTTTGTTTTCATCTTCATCATTCACCCAGTTGATCTCAGCACCATGTGCCAGTGCTTCTGCCATAAGGGGCAGGTTTCGGGCTTGTGCTGCCTTGTAGATCAAGAGGCCAGGATGCAGCTCCCTCAGGTCCTCCAAATCTGATGCTTCCTGCTCAATCTCTGCCTCACCACTCGACTCCTCTGACACCTCACACTCTAAGAAGTGGAAAAGGATGTGGAGAGATGACCCAAGAGCTGTGTATTTTCCCATTTCTTACATTCCCCTGTTGTTCTTGGCACACCATCCACCCTGCTTTAGCACTACCTGCCTTCCCCATATTTCCACCACCAAGCTGTGACACCCACCTTCCTCGGTTACACTGTCCACCACCGAGCCGAACACCAGGATGTCAGTGCTGCCATCCGTGCTCCCCCCGAGGCCACTGTCACTGCTCAGACCTGCAGGGCCAACAGAAGACAAACCAAACCCATTTTAATACAAGGGGCATTCCAGCATCAGGCAACAGCTGAGACCATGAGGAGGGAGAGGGGCAAAAATAGGGCTGGGCCAAACATCACGCACACATTGCACCGGGCACTGCTGGCAAGGGACAGGGGGAACTGCAAGCCCATTTAGCCCCAGACTCAACAAAATTGCCCCAAGGAAAAATTGCAAAGCTTTATGGTGTCCGTATCCCCGCGCTGCCCTTCATGCAGGGATGCCCTGACATTGCCATGGCACTTTGGACTGTTGAGGACAGCCCTGGCTGCAATCCATGAGGGATGCTGTGACGGAGCCTGGAGCAGAGCAGCAGTAGAGACAGCTTGGCAGCAGGTTGTGCAGTGTCACCAGCAAACAGAGACACCCCTCTGCTTTTACCACTCATCCTCTCAGCTTCAACTCTAGTTATGCACTCCCCAGAGCTTGTCAGTTGTGACTGGGGCACTTGTTCAAGGCCTTTTCTTGTGACAAAACCATGATTGGGCCAAATAAGATCACTGTGGACCTCAAGCCAAGCTGTTAAAGCATTGTCAGCTGGCTCCTTCACAGCCATCCCTTCCCCATCCCCACAGGACTTCCACCTTCCCTGCTTATCTGGAAATGTTACAGGACATCTGGCTATGTACAAGAAATGGAATCAAGAAGAGATGATGCAACTTGTCACACAGCAGGTGTCAGTGGCAGAGCACCTTTGTAGCTTTCCAGCTTGTACCCAAAAGCTGTTAAGAAAAAGACAGAAAGGAAGAACCTGCAGGAATTGCTTCTGCAGGAACAGGGATGGATCATCACCTTTGTCCTGAGGGATGCCCAGAATCCATGGGAACTCTGGCTGGATTCAGCTTCTTGATGCTTTTAAAATCCCAATGACTCCAAGGGGTGGGAGAGTCTCTCCTCCCAGAACTCAAGAGGTTAAGTCCCCATAACCTACCCCAAGACCTACACTCAAGGCACTGTGATTAGAAAGAAAAACAAGCCAGGCTGTAGCTGACAAAATGGTGCTAAAATCTTAGCAGAGCAGTCCTTGTGAGGAGTTTTTCTTGCAGGAAAGCCTGCAAGATTTGATAATCTGAGCCCTGAACCCCACAGCAGAACAAGACACCTTAACCTTGAAGGCTGTCTGTAGAAGTCTTTACAGCAGAACAGCCTCTAAATCAGTGGTCCTGAAACCATGGGCTCTCAAGTTATCCCTCAGCACTGCTCCACAGTCAAAGGATATGATGAAGCTACAAGAAGAAAGGCTTAAAGTGGCACACACCATGTCTATCTTTTTTTGCTGACAGAAAAATCATTGCTGGCTTCTGTAGAAAGCAAACAGTTTGTCAAGACTTAGCTCTCCAGTGAGGCCACACAGCACTAGTCTATATTTACATCAAAGTAAGAAATGAAAATCCGGCTCATATTGACAATTTCCCAGTTCTGCTCCCTCTACATCAGTGATAAAATTCCTATTTGCTTCTACAGGAACAAGATAAGACTGCTGAGCAGCTCTGAAGTCCTGCATCTCCCAAGCATTGTTTCTGTTGACTCATCAGGCTGAATTCTTTGAAATTGGAATAGCCCATAAGGCACAAAGACTTCAAGACTCAGACTAAAGCACCTTCACTGATTTTAAGAGATGCCAAACACATGGAGGAAAGCCTGTGGTGTACTTAAATATTTCTCTTAAATTCACACTATAATGAGCAACTGAGCTTGTAAGTCTTAAAAAGTTACCACTCCTCAGCTGAGGAGGAGACAGGACCACACAACCAGGCTGGAACAGATGTGGGCATTTGAAGTAAACCTCTCACTCTCTATTTGCTGTGAGATCCCATTTGCATGGGATCACAGAAGGGTTGGAAGGGACCTTAAAGATCATCAAGATCTGTTGGATCCTTTTATGTCACATCCTTTAAGATGTAGCAACTTGACCACTGGAAACACTGGGAAATGAAGGTCAGGGATGGGTTTCCAGTGGTTTGGCTGACAGAAAACACGTCATTTGTCTCTGAAGCTTGGTTTGGAACAACTTGAATTTGGGTGTCTCTCTTGCTGCTAGCTGCCAGAGCGTCACCTTACCTCCATCCAGGAGGCCACCTGCGAGCGGATGCTGCATGGAGATGTGGCTGGCACCTAGAGGAAGGTGGATGGAACATGAGGGGAGTTCATTGGCAAACACAAAAATTGTGTACGACTTGTTAAAAAAAAAAATTAAAAGCCAAAACTAAACCCAGGGGAAAAAAAAAAAGCCAATGGAATGAATTGTCTGGAAGGAAAAGATGTTGTGTGGGCAAAACCAAAACCAAAAAAAAAAAAACATCCACCAGAATGCAAACACCTGGTACTGACTGGATAGGATACTGAAATAATAATAAGTGCAATAAAAGAGCAACAGGCTGGATTTGTGCAACTGACTCCCTATGGCACTCCTGAAAGATTTCTCTTCACTCCCCAAGGCTGACACCTTGCCTTAGGTCTGGTGCAATGCACATGGCCTAGAAGAACTGGGATGGAAAGTGTACCAGGAGCAAAGACACTTTTCTTTGTACTTACTGCGTGGGCCAGAGCCAGCACCAGTGTCAAAGTAGGAGAAGAGAGAATCCAACTCATCAGGGCAGAAGAGGGAATCTCGACGGAACTTCCTCTCCAGTGTGGCTGCTGTTTAACACAGAGAATTTGAAATCCATCATTAATTACAAATGAACAAACAGGACACAGCTCTATAGCTGTATTTACACAGGCTGAGCTTGCAAGGTCCTAACACACCCCAGATGTGCCAAGTCAACCCAGAGTATTTTGAGCAGGTAGACCCTTCAGGAGCCGGTCCTCTCTTACAGACCAGGCAGGGAAAAATCAAGGGATTATGAAACTTTACATAGAAAGCTGGAACACTAAAGAAAAGGCACAAAGCAACTTCAGAAATCGCTTGCTCACCCTAACACAATCATCTCCTCCCCTAGCCACAAAAAAAGAGGTGGAGAACGTTAGGAACTGGCTCTGAAGAGTTGTGGACACACCTCCAGCGAGGGGCAGGGAAGGGACAACACAGCTCTGACTGGGGAGATGGGAGAAGGATGGTTTCCCACCTGCTGACAGCATGGCTGGCGAGGCATTGCTGGCTTCCTGGCGGTACTTCCTGCGAGCTGTGGGTGCCTTGGTGGTGCTGTTGTTCCTCTGGCACTTCTTCACACACCAGCGCCGAGGCTTCCTCTCGCTCTCCGTTAGAGCCTCCCCGCTGGGCATCTTCTTCAGGAATTTCTTCTCCACGTACTTCACCTTGATCCAGGCTTCCTTGTCCTGCCTAAGAGGAGAACAGCACAAAGCTCTGCACAGAGGAATGTGATTTGCCTGAAGGAAACAGCCAGAGATGGAGCTGCCCTGGGTCATTTTAACAATCTGGCTTTGAGTCCTTAAAATCCTTGAGGCTGGTATTGAAAAGGGAGAATTTCTCAAACCTAAGAAATATCTGCAATTTCAAAGCAAAACTAAGAAGTACCGAGAGCAGAATGTGATCTTCATCCCCAGGCAACACCATGTGCTCCACTTACATGTATCTGTAGGTCTTGGCACAGGTGTTGGCCCAGAAATCTCTGGTTCCCAAACACATCTCACCAGGTTTGGTGGCTAGCAATTCCTCCACTGACTTTCCTGAGAGTCAAGCTCAGGCTCACTTACAGAAGTGGGCTGAGGCAGTTTGGGCCTCAGTGAAAGACCAGCCACACTCTTAATCTGACTTTGCAGAGAGCTGAGGGTCTTGCTTTGCTTTGCACAAGGAAGAAGAGCAGTGCGTGCACTCAGACTCACCTGGAGCTCCCTGCTGTTGGTTTCTTAAGTCCCAACTCTTCACACTGGGCCTCATAAATCTGATTCATAGTACTGTTGCCCAGCTCACACATCAGCTGCAATACAACAGGGAATGAATTAAATCCTCTGGTGAGGAGCTCCTTTCCCTCTCATTGAACGTGCCACCAAGCCTGACTCCTTCCATGCCCACCATCTGCCTCTCTCTTGCCATTAAAAGCCAACACTCACTTTCAGTAACTCAGGCTCCCAGGAATCAAGTGTCAGTGATCGGACCTTGGAGCAGTGAACACCCAGACTCCTATTTATTCAAAAAGAAGTAAAAAGGATCAGTTACACACCTCAGAACTGCTCATGCCTCATAAGATGAGCAAGCTGAGTCCAGGCCTTACACATTTATCTATACAGATGAAACTACAGCAGTGAGGTTTATCCCTATGCACACACTATTACTTCTGAATCTATTTGCACAAAGACCACAATAAGTTAGAATTCAGGCTCCAGTTTATTTGTTTGTTTTTTCCAGGATCAAAGTACCTGTGGATGCCAGAGCACTCAATGCACAGCAGGATGCCCAGGTTGATGCTGGCCCAGCGGGGGTCGGGCTGCCCGCAGTCGCAGCACTGATCGTTCCCGGGGATGCTCTGCACCCTCTGCAGGATGCTCTCTCCTTTCACACTACGCTCCCGGGAGTCGGTAGCAGAATCGATGCTGCTGGTTGATGGGGAAGCAGTCCGGTCCAGTCTCTGCAGGGAAATAAAAGGGTTCTAGGAGTCTGCAAAGCACTGTGAAGCAAACCAGAGCTTTGCATAGCAGAGGCATTTGATGAGAAGCAATACCCAAATTAAAAAATAGGGGCTAGACCAAGAAGGGAAGTGGTAAAGCCTCACTAATGTCTATTATTGCCCTGAGATGGCACTACGAGGAAAATAACCTCTTTTCCACCAGAGAAAAAAAACCTCCTAGAGGAATATCAATCCAGAGACTGATGGCAAGAAAGTCAAGATGGCAGGGCTTTGCCCTGATTTTCTCTCAGCCCAACTTTTTAGTGGCTTTGGTGAACAGTTATTGCCTTTAAGGGTGAACAAATGCTTCCTTGCAATAATTGCTGGGAGTTAGCACTGACATCAGCTCCCTTCTTGTGGGCAGCTCCCTTCCAAATTCCATTCATGCATCCTGGACCTGCCACAGCCCAAAAGCTCACTGCCAGGGCTCTGAGACACAATGATGGATCTTTCATGCCTCCCTTACTCACTTCAATGTAGTAGCTGTCAGGGCTCTCCCTGTAAGCAGAAGCAATGCTAGCCTGGACAGCCTGAATCCAAGCCTGACGCAGCTTCTCCGAGTCAGCCTGCAGCATGCAGCTCCTAGGAAGGAAGGAAAGAAGTTGCAAAGAGCAAAAAAAAAAAAAAACCAACAGGGTACACATTTTGGTCAAAATTGTTCCACTTCATCCTTGGCATGGCTGTTCCACGGGGGGCAGCACCTTGACTGGACAGGTAAATGGTCAAAAATTAAGCTTACAAGTTTGTACTGCCAGAGGTGCTCCCTCCTCTGAAGAACTCCTGGCAGGTCTGACAGCTGTTTTGGAAAAACTGACCACTGCCAGGGTCACTCTAAGTATATCAGCTCTGTGTGGCCTAGATTTGGCTTGTGTCTCATGTGGTTTTCACTGATGTCTCATGAACTTCATAAGGACTCTGGAACACAGGCAACAGCATCTCCCCGTCGACATTTAACAGCCCAGGGCAGCAGCTGTTCAAATATAATCTCTTGCAGTTCCACATACAAGAGGATGCCACCAAACTTACTTGGTAGGTGAGACAACCTCAAAGCAAAACCTCCTCTCTATGTCTTCACATGGCTTGACAGTACAGAGCCTCAGGTCTTCCACCACCACCGTGAGGACATCCTGAAAGGGTGAGAAGAGGTAGCTTTGTTGGTTTGCTGGACCTGTGTCATAACCAGAGCTCTCAGAAAGCTCCTTTCCAAACCCTGCTTGTAAGCATGAGACCAGAAAGAGCAGAGCCAGCCCACCAGCAGCTCACACCTACAGGACCAAAACATGGGAGAAGATGCAGGAGAAGTGACAGCCTGCCAGGGGACTCTCCCAGTTGCCTTTGCTCAACAGAAACATTTAAATCACCGCTTAGTGAAACACCATCTTCTGCCACGTAGTTCTCAGCACAGCCCAACTTTGGAGCATAACAGTGCCTGAATGGGGTTTTCTGTCCCTCTGATCCAATTCCCCTCCTCACTCCTTCCATCCCACCCCCCTGCCATGGATGTCCCTGGCAGAGCAGGACACCAGACAAGTTGGTTAATCTGCTGGTGCCATCTGGGGTAGCCTCACTGACCTTTAGCTTCTTCTGGTACACCAGCTGACTGTTCTGTATGGAGAACCACCTCCTGAGGGCAGACAGACAGACAGACATCAGAACAAACAAACAGCAGAACTACAGAGAGGCAGTTTGTCCTGCAGCAGAGCAGGATATCTGCATTTAAATAGAGTGCCATTTATTCCAAGAAGCTGGAAAGTAATGTCAGCAGAAAAAATACGCGGTACAGAAGGTCCATGTGATGCTGATAGAAAAGCTATTACCCTGTTGTCTTTATCTCTGGTGCTAAATCCAACCCCCCAACTCAATTCCTCACCAGGATACAGCCTAGGATTTAGAAACCTGATCAGCTTTGGGGAGAGCAAGGGAAGCCACAACCACTGTTAAGCTCTGGGAAGGTGGCACTGGAATACCTGAGTATAAAGAGACAGAGGCTTGCAGCAAGCTGTTATTTAGAGCATGTATCACACACTGTTTGAAGAAGAACCAGGCTCCCTGGGAAAATGAGATGAGACAGGGTTCACTTGCATTTGTCATTGCTGAAATACTGAACAGAGAGAAGACAACAAAAGGACTTGGCATGTCTGTGGATAAATGGGAAAATACAGGTAACTGGAGGCCATCCCATCCATAGAGGAGGCCTTTTGATGAGTCCTGCATCATTCTGAGCTGCTGTGACAGCAGCAGTCGGGCAGAACATCTCAGGTTCAGGTCTCTGCTCCTTGCAGCTGTGTTCTCCTGCTCACCACCCTTGAGCAGACACTTCTGCCCATGTGCCTCTCAGCCCACAGCCTGAACGATGGATTTTGCTCTTCTTCAGCCTGTCCCCTCCTTCTCACACAATTGGGAGGCACTAACAGGGCATAGCTGAGTGACAGCAAGAAAGTGATGAGTAGGCTGCAGGAGCTATGAATAGCTAAGGTATGGATAGATAGAGCTGAGAGTGGGTGGGAGAGAGGAGATTGAGACGGCTGTGGGGAGGATACAGATTGTGCATGGCTGGGATGGAGGAGGATCCAGGGAGAACAGGTGGGATTTGGGGGACAGGGAAAATCTGAAACCCTAACACTACTTCAGGCATCAGGAAAAGCAGAAAGTCCCTCTGGACTAAGTGTCCTTTGGAGTGACCCTGGAATTCACAGCCAGGGGGGCTGCCAGGAGAAGGGAGTTGACTCAAACCCTTCATCTCTATCACAAGAATCAAGCACAGGTCTTGACATTAGCCTGACACTTTGGGATGACCTTCTGCTCCACAAAAACATATGGTGTCAGCAAAAGCAGCCATGCTATGGACCAAGACCATACTTTGGAGACCCCAAGCAAAACCCTAAAAAGTTGATAAAAAATCAGCTAAGAAACCTTCCCAGAGCAAGAGTTTGTGAGCACTGACATCAGACACTGAGCTGCAATGCTTTGTAGCTGCTGCTGTGGTTTCTGGCTCCTTCAAGTGCAAGCTTAGTACTTAACTGTCAGAGAGCCTGAGGGATAACTCAATTATACTAAATTTGCATGGAATCTCCACAGTACTAGAAAAAGCTTCAGAGAGAAGGAATCACTCATCAATTCAGAGATCTCAAATAATTTCAGGTCTTTTTTTCCATGCATGTGCATGATAAACTGTTAACTGAACCGTTTAGTGATTATTTATTCCAAAGTCTAGCAACACTCCATTTCAGCATTGCTGTGGTGTATGCTTTGAATGTATTCCATCTCCAAGTAAAAGATCTCTTGATATTGTATGATTTCCCAGTTACGTGAGAGGAGGAAATGTAGGTCAAAAGGGCACTGATCTCATGCATTAGAAACTCACTGGAAGGGTCTCAATCCGTTTGTACAACCATATATGAAACCCCTTGAGTATCTCAAGGGAAACTAAACACACAAATATTGAGCAAGGCTAGAACATTAAACCTCTGCTTCCACTTCCGGAAGCTCTCTGGCAGCTGTGGAGACTCCTGCCTAGCACAGGAGACATACGAGCCTGGCATTCCCAGTGACCTGTCAGATGAAATATTTATCAATTATTAAGACCAGGAGCAGTGCACAGAAGCCATTTCTCAGCTCCTGGCAGTACAGCTGATATTTCCACTCTCACATAAGTCCCCATCGCAGAATAGTCAGGTTTGATACCCATGGCATATCCCACTGTGTCTGGGATTCCTCTCAATTGTTATGAATTTAGAGATTTCCCAGGGCAAGACTCCATGCCTGACCATCCTCACAGTAAAAAAAGCAGTTCTTTGTTATCAGATGAAGTTTCCCAATTTTAATATGCACCCATGTGTCATCTTTGTGGCTCTTCACTCAGCCCTTCCTGGTAAGTCTGTATCTATCTTGTGAAGATAGATATCTATCTATCTGTGGAGCCCAGAACTGGACACAGTACTCCAGATGTGGCCTCACCAGTGCTGAGGAGAAATTAATGATCACCTCCTTCAACCTGTGTGTAAAAGCCTCCTAAGAGAAAACTCCTTGTATGCAGAAACTATCAAACCAACCTCATTTTAGCCAGAATCCTTCCAGGGGTGACGACAGTTGTTACAAAATCTCACTCAAGTTGAGGTGTGTACCTGTGCAGGCAATATTGGCTGTTTTCAGAGTTTTAGCTCAAATATCAAATGGAATCTGAGCTCTTACTCACCGGTTCCATGTTTTGAAAGCATTGCTAGCTCTCTTGAAGAGGTAACCTTCCATGACCACTCCATTTGGGGCATCAACATTAAACTCCACCTTTGAGTCATCGTAGGAGAAGTCCTGCAAATAAAAAGAGACAGACTGTAATGTGACTGCCCTCTCTAGTGTCACTTAGTGTCACTAAGATGGAGATGGGTCTTATCAAAGCATCAAGGGAAAAACATCTAAGTCAAGATGCTACTGTTCATGCAGAGCTGCCTGTCACAGCACGTCTAGGAGATTTGGACTAGACAATCTCTAGAGGTCTCTTCCCACTGATAATTCTGTGATTCTGTGATGTCCCTGTGCCTCAGTGGGCTGCAACTATGAATAATCCTATTCCGGTTAGCTTATCTGTCCCTGTTGTTTGGAGTAAAGTACTATCATGCTGTACTTCCCTCCTCTGGTAGCTGATAAGGAGAAAGGCAGGTGGCTTATCATCATGAGGGCTATAAATTCCCCATATTGGGGCAGCCTGCAATGAGAAATAAAGCAACAGAGGTGCTTTTCACCAGCCACATGAGTTTGCAGTGCTGCTGCCACCTCTCTGTTCTGCAAGGGACCAGGAACAGACCAGACCTCAGCCTGTTCGTACAAGGAAAAAGGGCAGGATGATTTTTAGAGAGGAAGACTTATAAATTCCATTTTCATTAGCTACAAACATGTGCTACCTCAAATCTGCACTCACTTGATTCTCTGTGCTCGCAGTCAAAGCTGATTTGTCAGGTTTGGCACTGATTCATCAGCGCTCATGGATTCTGACAGCTGGAAAGCAAGACACAGAGCAGAGAGGAAGGCAGCTGCTCTCACAGAAGATGGGATCCTTCTCCCTGGGCAAGGCTCTGCCTCTTTCCCACGAGAAACTAGGTCAGCAAACCTCCCTGCCTTTCCCCTTGAAGCCGGGGCATGAAGGCACATTGTCCCTTCATACACTGATTCCACTCTTACCAGGTGTTCTCCCTACACCTCTTCGTCTCTTGCACACACATATTTCCCCCTGTACTACTTGGTGCAACGAGACAACAGTGCAGTGAAAACATCCCCATTAACTGAAGTGCCTTTCCTAGCTCAGCATCTGAAGAGCCTTGTGCTGCTGTGTTGCTAGGCAACCTGCACTTCACTCTCATTAAGATGAGTTATTTTCATGTTCAGAGATGCAAGCTTGCCTGGAAGGTGTCATAATAAGAATAATAGTGATACACAAGGAGGAGATATAACGGGACAGGACTGAGTCATTCCTTGGAAAGGCAGCATGATGCCCAATTAGACACTAGAAACCACTGTAAGACTCCCAGTTAAGAGAGGTCTGCTCAGCCACAATTATATTTTCCTGCCATAAAAGGGGTGAATCCCATGGCGGTCCTCTGCTGCAGATGTCTTTCATGTATGTGTTGCAAATAAAGGCTAGAGGGAATTTTCCTCTAACTCAGATACTTGAATGTGTGTAGAGCTGCTCCAAAGTGACAGTTCTATAAATTTGATGAGAATCTGCACTGTTTTACAATAAATAATGCAAATATCCAAACATCTGGACCTTGTCAAGAAGTGTACAGCAAATGTAGGGCAAAATCCTTCCAAGCAAGTCTTAAAAGTGATGACTTATCTTCACAGAAGAGGTAAAAACAGGGGGAAGAGTCTCAATATAATCACCTGACTTCTTCAGCTGTCCTTATAAGTAGGAGAAATCAGAAGGAGATATTGCTGTTGAGTGCAGGAGAAACAGATGGGCCCTATACGTCACTAGAGTAAATCCACTAAAAACCAGTGGAGTCAAGCCAGGTGTGAATTTAACCTCATTGATCCTGCACTGTATTGCACATCTCGGCAATCTGAATGGCTAAAGCAGAAGTGTTGAAGGCACCTCCCTGTCAAAGAACTCTAACCTGCACCAAGCCTCGTTTTAGAAAGAGCAAATTACACCCAAATCCACAAAGTGCATCTACAACTAAGATGAGAGAAGCCATCTGGATGATGGCCAAACACAGAAAGAGACTGCTGGGAAGAATGGCTTGTTTTGGCATTACTTCAAAGATGTTTCTCTTCCTTGGTCCTTTGTTTGGAAACATGCCCATATTCTGCTCATATTTCTGCTGGTGTAACCGCTGAGCCACTCCACTGCTACCATCAGAACTACTGCAGGGCACCTGAAGTCTTTGCTGTGAAGTTACTGAGAGACAAATTCAGGGAAAAGGAGGGTGAAAAAAACCCAAAACTAAACAGAAATTACTCCTTCGATCAGCATCATTTTTCCTTTCACCACTAGGCAAAGTCCAGAAGGGAAATGTACAGAAATAGCTCAGGTAGCTGGAAGGCAAAATCATAGCAAGTCCAAGTGGGAAATTTCCAGCATACCAGAGTGAGCTTCAACTCTGGGTTTAAACACTGGATTCCACGGACATCTTCTGGCTGTAGCACAGCGGGGAACTTTATTACCACAGCCATTGAAAAGGGAGGATGCACTTATGGGAAAAAAGTTGCAACCTGATTCCAGGTTAAAGCCAGTTTAGAAGCTACCTGAGGAGATCCTCTTGCCACCGGCACTGAAATACCACGGCAGTGTTGTGGCCACAGCTGGATACACACAGATGTGTGACAATGAATCCCCTTAAATGTCAGATGTGCTCTTAATGTGTCCCTGTGTCTGCCCTATTCATTGACACAATGAGATTTTGACCCTGTCAGCACTGGAAAATAAGTCAGAGCACCCATCAGCTCCCTCCCACATGATGGACACTGCTCCTGGCAGGCACATCACTAAGTCTCTCTGACTCTTACATGGAATGCACCTGAGGACAGTCTGATCCCACAAAGACCTAAGAAATAAAAACCTTCCAGCCTTGTAAGCCAAGCCACAACATCTGGGAGGTGCTGGTGGAGAGGGAATGGATCACCCATTCTACAATATTCAAAGTAACTTGATGCAGCTCTTCCCCTTGACAAAGCAGGGTGAGTGTAAATGTATGATTTTCATCCCTTTCTTTGTCCATTTCCTGTTATACATGAGATTTTAATGCATGGTTTTTAATAAAATACCTTTTCCTGAATTGTCCCCATCACTGCAATGTACACAGAGCAAGCAAGTGTGCTCTAAATAAGTTTGGACTGATTTATTAAGTCTGCATTTAGCACTGCATTGTTTCTGTGATACAAAAAAAAAAAAATAATCCTTGGCACAGAAAAGACTTCCTAGGACTGGGATCTGAAGGGCTTTGGCTCCAGCTGCAGATACAATCAGGATGAGCAACGGCAGTGACACGTTGGATCGCACATTGGAAACAGGAATCAGACATCTTTCAGAATAAAACAAAAAACACATCTCTGCCATCATCTGCTTCCCATTCCCATCACACCAGTCTTGCCTCGCAGTCACTCCCAGTTTCCACAGGAGGCTGCCTGGGAACTGATATTCTTTAGCAGTGACATCACAATGGTTTCCATGGGAACTGACTGAATGCTGCTGAAGCAACAATGAAGTAACACATTCCAAGAGCCACATCCAGAGGGATGGGAAAAAGGATATTAAGGCAGACCCGTTCAAACCAGCAAATGGGAAGCAAAAATCTAGCAATGACACAGATACCTAAAAGAAAAAAAGGAAAAAAAAATCCAGTTTGAAGGTTGCCCCATAGCCCACTCAGAACTCTCTCCTCCATTTCCATGCAGCAGGCAGGGACTGCTTGCATGGCAGGAGCCAGACAAGCTCTTCCCATCATCCCAGCCAGGTTTTAATGCAGATAACACAGTTGATGAAATTAAATAAACCTCCGGTTTCAGTGAACACACTTAATACAAGGAGTGAAGATGCCCCTATCCAGCCCAAAATCCTTGGTGGCAGGAAAGTCCTCCAAGTAAGGAGCCTTGCCCAAGAACAACACTCACTGAAGGAGGAAAGTCTTGTTTATGGGTTCATTTCTCTCCCAAAGAGCTCAAGACCTGGCTGTTAACAGGTTAAGCCTTTCTCTAAAATAGTAAGACTTCCTCAAAATTCTTTAAAATGCAATCACTATGGCAATGACCCTCCCTGAAAAGCTCCCTCCGTGCAATGTGGAAATAATGCTACTGCCCTTTTCTGTGCAGTGTTTTGATTTCTATTGATAGAAGCCACTATCTGAACTAGGCAATTGTGATCAGTGAATCATTTGAGTCCAGTTTTTGGATATTCAGAGAAACACCTTACTACCACACACTCATGTTATTTTATTTTCATTCAATACCACTTAGGATAAATGACAACACAAACAACAGATGCTTTCCCTAGCAGAAAACAAAGGCTTTCTATCCTAAACTGCCCTCTTTACTTAAACAACCAGTGATGCTCATTATCGAACAGTAAAACAACGTACTCCTCCAACATTCCAGATACATCCATGCATTGAAAAGAATTCCTTCTGAAGTTAAGTTAAAAGCTGTATAAGTGGTTTGACTATTGGATTCCAAATAGAGAGCAGGATTCAGAAGAATATTCACATTCTCCACAGATGCACACACACCCCTTTCACACAAACACTGCTGCATGTACACCTTCTGTTCTCTTCTGGTGCCAAATATGTTTTCCACTTTTTCTCTAGCTGATTATTTTTATCTCTGTGTACAATATACTGTGCACAATCAAACAGCCTTGGAAGGAGATGGGATTTGGGCTCCCTCACCTCTGTTACCATTCTGCACAGACAGCTTTCATTCATTCCAGCCAAATCCCAGTCACAGACCTTTTGTTTCTTGAATTTCCTAATGCAAAACAATCTCCCTGCTCCGCAGCTTGCCAGCAGAAGATGCACAGAGATCTGTGCCCTGCCTTGGAGCTTTCCCATCCCCAAAACACAATCAAGCACACTTGCTCTCCTGCAGTAACAAAGCTGCACTTGCTTTTGGGTCACATCAACAAGGTCCTACAAGCAAAATCCTTGCTTCCCCAGGGAAAAGTGCCCTCTAAACTTTCTCTCCGAGTCAAAGCAACCCTGCAGAAGTTTCCTTACCAGAAGGTATTCAAGCCTGCCGAAAATCTTCATGATGCGACCGTCAAGGGTGGTTCTCTGCTCTTGCGTAGAGAGCAGGGAGCAGCTCTGTGTCCTCTCTCTCTCTGTTCCCTCTCTAGAGTAGCATCTCTGCTAAGCACCGTGGGCTGGAAGGAGGGATTTCTTTTGCAGCCCTTTCTCCTTTACCCCTCCTACTCCTTTTTGGGAAGCTTTAAGCTCTGCTGTTGGCTGCAGTCAAGGCAAGAGGCACTGGGGGAAGGAAGCCTGCCCCTGAGGACCACCTGCCTTCCCCTCCTCCTGCCTCCTATTCACAGGCAATCAGCTTAGAGCAAGGGCTAATTACCATACAGCTGACAGGGACGACAGAAGGCAGAGGGAGAAGCCAGGCAACACAGAGCTAAGTTGACAGGAAGATGCTCACCGAATGCCTCCCTGACCTTAACAGAGCCAGGCTTGTCTTTCCTGAGCAGGGGCTGCTTCCCCAGCTGCTGGGAGCAGAACCAGCCCTTGGGCCAGCAATCCCACCCCTAAATATGGGGGCTGAGGTGCCATATGGCCCCCACTTTGTCATCTACCAGCTGTACAAAATGAGGTGGGGAGTTCTGCCCCAGCACTCCTCCAATGACTACAGGCTGGGAGTAGGCTGCAAAGGAGCTTTTATATAGCCCTGTCTTCTGCTTCCAGAGACTGACCTGTTTTGCTGCAGTGGAAAGATTCAGGAAAGTCAGGATCTGCAGGGGAGGACTGGTTTAAACCTTACCATTTCCCACTAAAAAAAAATATTCCTAGGTCTGTGCCTTCCAGTGCTAACTTCTCCAAACTTTTTCTCCAACCTGTGCAGGACCTGTGTGTCTTTGTGCATCCACCTGAAGCATACAAAGTCATTATTATGTATGGTTTAAGACTGTTCAAGTCAGCACATGAGGAAAGTGTGAAGGTCCAAGCAACCTCAGGCTTTGCAAAAACATATTCCACACTGCAGTCTTTGCACACCTGCATCCCACACACAGCCAGGAGAAAGATATCCCCAGACTTCATGGTTGAACTTCTTTGCACACCAGTAGAGTATACAAAATATTTATTGTAGCCCATAAAAACTGAGACTCCTCCTCTTGCTGATCTTATTGGAACCCTTTTTTTTTTTTTGCATAAGTAAATGTTTCCATTTGAAGTGTGAAGCAGCAAATGGAGCTCTTGAAGATTTTGGAGCTAGGAAAGCAGAGAGGGCAGTGGCTAAAATGACAGCTTGAAATGACAGCTGCCCCAGGAATCTGCCTCAAAGGTAGCAGATGTCCCATAAGAGATAAGCAAAGCATGGCATAGAAAAAGGCACCTAAATTGCAGGATTGAAGAAAATAGTCAAGATGTGTGCTGAGCTTTTCTCTCCTAACAAATTTACTTTAAATGCTAATGAAACAAAGTGCCACAGATCATGAACTTGGGTCTTAGAAGGCTGCCCCCCATGCTTCACAAAGCTGCCCAAAGCCAATTCAATTCCCTGTCTTCAGAATCCACACAGCTCCCCCACCCCAAGAACACTTTAAAATCTGTTACTTAAACTGGATTCCTTCCCTTTCTATCATGCCTTAGCAGGTTGTTTGGGAAGACACTGTATTAAGGGAAAAAACCCAAACTTCTGCTACTCTAATTAAGCACTACCAAATCTCCAATTTTTTCAAGAGATCAGAGGGTATTCTGGGCTCACCATGAAGCCATCTATTCGAATAAGTGCTGTGGTCCCTTTGGAGCTGTAAGGATGCTCCCCAGCTCCAGAGTGCCATGCTCCATTGGAAAGGGAGGAGCAGCACAGACTGAGAGTAGCTGAAAAGCAGCCTCATTGCCAGTCTGGAAAGTTTAAATCCTAAATTGCAGCAAAGATGTTCAGCTCTCCTACAAGCTTATGCACACAGAGAGCCACAGCTCTGTGCATATGGAACCTGGTGAAGATTAATTGCTTGGTCTACCCCTTGGAACCTGACCTCTGCTTCATTCCCTGCTAGTCCAGGCATCGAAGCCACATAAAGAGATTTAACTGAAATGCACTTCTGTAGAGAGATTTTCCACGTTCCCCTGAATGAAGTCATCACTTCAGCAGAGTCCCAGAGGAACTGGGAGCTCACAAATGAATTTACCCCTCCCTCCCCTCAGAACACTTGACCAGAAGAAGCATAAACACAGGCTGATTCACAGGGAATGTCTGTCATTATCTTTCAAACCCAGTTACATTTCCATCTCCTGGGTTGTGACATTTTTGAGAGAGCATTAGAAAGGAAACAACAGCCACTTAAGATTTCCTCCTGTTAAGAAGTACTGATCCACACAAGTGCCTGCCAGACTCCTCAGTGATGCCTACATTGGGCTCACCACCAGATAATTCTCAGTGCTCTCTGAAATCCCCTCTTACTATGCCCAGAGAGCAAAAGAATGTGTGTGAGTGTGTGTGTGTCTGTGTTCAATGTCCACCCACAACCAGCAGTGTCACAGCATTCATCTTATAGTCAGGTTTCTCTGATTTGCTTTCAAAGGCAGAACTTTGTAAACAGCCACAGCAGCAAAGTGCTAATTCTGAGACATGAAGGAAATACATGCGGTTACTCACCTGCAGGAGGGTCTGCAGAGGCAGGTCAGCAATCCATGGAACAGAGAAGAAAAATAAAAAACCCAATTAGTTTATGTTTCTGCAGGCCTTGGATTTGGAATCATTGCCAGATGAGTGGTCTGGAAAACCAGAGTCCAAGTCAGAAGACACACACTAATGCTACCCTAGCTAGAGATTCCAGGGCTTGCCAGATAAAAGCTGGCCTGCTCAGCTAGGGGAAGGATTTGAGATGAGGGAGAGAAGAATAGAAGTGGGAGAGAAGTGCTCTAATCTCTTCCAAAAAACAGCTCTGCTTTGCAATCAAACTGGTTTCACAGGCAATTACAAACTACATCCACTCCTCTATCTCAGAATCATTTACAGAACACGAACCTTTCAATATTCCCACATCCTCAGTAGCAAAGAGAGACAAAGAATAGCAGGAAGGCTTGCTCAGAGGCAGAGCAGCTCAGTGGCAGGGCTGGGAAAACAGCCTTGGTGCCTGTGTCCCTCTCTTGTGTACTCAATGTCTTGTCAGCAGCTGAATGCCCTGCATTTGACCAGGACAACCTACTAGCTGGACCTCCCAGCATCCACAAGGTTATTACACTCATCTTAACAGCTCCTGCTCCTACTGCTCCAGGCTGTGAAGGACTAACACAGCCCCTCACCAGATGGCAGTTACTGCTGTGATTGAGAAAACCACAATGATGGAGAGAAGTGCACCAAGCTGCAGCCCTAGGACTCACCCTCTGCTGGATCATGGCATGCTTGTGCTCCATCTCCCTCTTCTCCACTGCAGAATCAATCACCAGCTGGTCCAGCTAAGGGCAGGGAGGAGAACACCAAATATAAGAGTCATGATGGAGGTTTATGAGCCACTATGCATCTCTGCTTCTCTGCCCTGGGATTACACCAGCCCTACCCAACACCATAAATCCCCACAGTAGGGGAAAAGGGCTGTGTTTGGGTACGCACTGAAAGTAACCATAGTTCTTGGCTGCTGCTCCACAGTGCTCAGCCAACAAGGAGGGTGCTCTGACCACTCCCTTATTACAAAGTATGGTGGCTGGGCAGGGAAGAGGATGGATATTCTTTCAGGACAATGGAAGCAGGCAGACTGAGGCAACCATATTCCTTGTCCCCTCACCTCTGTGGCTAGTTTCTTCATATAAGGGTCCAGTTCATGGAGAAGACTGTAGCCCTGCTGGAAGAAGGTGTACTGGGCATGCATGAAGGACAGCATCTGGGGAGGGAAACAACAGCCAGGTCACAACAGGTTCTGGAACAGAGTGTGAAAAGTCCCTATCCCTTATTACAAAAAAAAAAAAAAAAAAAAGAAAAAAGTCTCTTGGGTCTAACTCTTTCCACTACCAAAGCAAACTATCTATTAGATGCTTCTCCCTCTTTTCTTCCTCTCAAATCCTTCCACACTGTCAGCTAACCCTTGTTGTGAGCACAAAGCAGCAAAAGCAGTGTCCTTCACCCTGCAAGTCCCCTTCAGTTCTTGTCTGTGGAGTATCTCACTGGTCCTTCATTCTCCCCTCTTGGAGCATACCTGCAGCCCCCAGAGCAGTCCCAGACAGTATCTCCAGGGCAGACCAAGGAGTCAGTATGTGGACCCATGCAACCTGCAATGGGGAGGGCTGCCTTTCATTGAGAGCAGCCACAGGAAACACACAGAGCCCTTACCGCATCCAAGATTTCAAATTTCTTCTTGGCCTGCAGGACATTGATCTGTGAAGGAACGAAGAGAAGACACTCAGCACCAGCAGCATTAAGCAGTCATGAAGATCTAAGTGCAAACTTAGCACTGCAAAACCCCTGGCAGCGAACTACAAACTATGCAAGGACAGTTCCAGAAAGTTAAATTTCTGAAGAGACAGTTCTGGTGAGTTCCAGGTGGAATAAAAGGGGCAACAGCATAGATGCCCTTTCTGACTTGGGCTGTAAGGTCACTGCTAGATTGTGTCTGTGCATAGGTTGACCACAAACAGGGGCTTCAGAGGGCAGTTTGCCATCATATGAAGTAGAATAAAGTAATAGTTGCCCTCCCTTAATAGTTGAATTAAGAACCCTACGTTCTTAATTCAATACCAAAGGATGTCTGGACAAGTTCATATATATGCATTTCAATACTGATGGTTTAGACTGCAACCTTGCAGTGAACCAACAGGGAAAACTCCACTAACACTGGATCAGCAATGAAAGGAATTCTTCTTTGTTAGTGAAGGGAGCTTACTATAGCATGACCTTGCCAGCAAATACAGTTGCAATCATGTCTAAATCCTAAAACTGCAATCCTAGAGGAGGATCAATGATGTGCATGAATATACTTTCAGGGAAGAGCATTGCTGTCCTATCCAGCTGCCAGAGCTTGTGACATCAGAGACTGCCTCATGATCAGACAGAACATGTTGGCAGATGGTCTTGGTTCAGTGCTGCAGGAGTGACAGCTAGTAGAGACACATGAGTCAATATTAACAGAATTTGTCTGCTGCCTGAGAGGACAGGCACCTCTCACCCACTGCCTGAGAGGACAAACCTGACATGAAGCCTATGAACAAGTAAAAAATTCCCTGACAATTATGGGTGCAGTGAGTGAGTGCTCCCTGCTGGGAGTGCCTTTCTACTGGGAAGAGAAATTCAGTCTAAGGCAAATGTGTACCATTTCTCTTACTGAATAAAATTATTAAGTTTTTCTTTCTCATGTACATGGCAGCACCAACCTGCAACACATAGTCCAGCGCCAGATGCCGGAAACACTTTCTGGTTATGGTCAAGGTGCCTGTGGCCTCTTCCACTTCATGAGGTTTGTGTCGAGGTGCCTGGGCATTCTTCACCAGAGAAATTTCCATGTCCTCCCTCACCTTGTCAAACTGCTTCTTGGTTTCCTTGAACTTCCGGACATCACTGGAACCCAAAGATCATCCAGATGGTGAGAATATTTGTTACAAAGCAACCAGAAGACTGCTGATACCAGCAGAGCAGGGAGAGATGCAGCCAGGTATACTATGATCACTCTCAGGAGATCCTGCTCCAGATGCTCCTGGGATTCTAACCCACCATGTCCATCTGGACTGACTCCAGATTAACTGCAGGCAGACTTTCTTTAGAGAGAGTTGGCAAGGAACAACACAGGAGCTTACATACTACCTTCAAAGCCTTAAGGAAATTCTCCAAGCCAGCCCTAAAGATAGCCCTCAGCTGTTCTCAGTGGTGAGAAGAGCATTTCAGAACCTACCTGTGAATACACATGCTTCCTATTTTGCTTTGTGATAAGAGTAAAATCAGCTATTTTCAAATTCAGGACAGGGAATTCAACTAGGGCAGCCAGACCCTACCTGAATGTGCACCTCTAGCTGGCTCTGTCTGGTCTGACTGTAAAATCCAGACATTTGACTATTCTTTCCCCCTTTTATAACAGACATTGTTGTGTTCATTGTGTTCATTGTTCATTGTTGTGTGCATTCAAAAATACACAATTTGTAATATGACCTTTCAGTTTTATTTATACCTAGAGACCTCACATGGGATCAGGGGCTCTGCAGGGCCAAGGTTATGAAGACAGAGCTACAAACAGGTTGTTGGGATTTTTTTGTAGTTACTTTGTTTTGGTTTGGGGTTTTTTGTTTAATTAAATAGCAGGTATCATTCAGGCAGGCCTTGATTTGAGTTGTATGACCACATAGAAGTGAGGACAGCCATTCCTGAAAAATCAGCTTTTACAAGCATCCCTGGTTATTCAGAAGCTGAAAACAACAATGCTGACTTACAGCAGCGGTAACACAAACACTTCATTCTCTGTCCAGAGGAGCTCTGTTTACCTCAAGTATAAATTTTTATAACTTAAAGTAGTTAGAAATTAAAGAGCTGTTAGAAATTAAGTAGCATCCATTTGTTCTCTGCTCTAGGGAAGAAGAGCCTCAATTGAAGATGACAGTCAGAGCTCTGCCCTGTGGCAAACTCTTTGAAGTTGCATATAGTTATGTATGGATCAGCCTCTGGCCAAGAAAATCTCCCATGGGCAGGTGCAGCAAGAATAAATGAGAAGAGAGGTGACTGGATTACTGTTCTGGTGGTTGCAGCTTCTTCACATTGCCCTCAGCGCTCAGCACTGCTGAGTTCCATGGCCATCCAGCTCCATTCAAAGAACAAGATCACTTCTTGGGTCATCTGCAGCAAAGGGCTGTGGGGATTTTACACAGCTTTTGATCCAGCTTGGAGAATGGTTTCCTCATCCCTGCATATTCCCAGTGGAAAGGGGCAGGAGTTTGGAGATGTGATAGTGCTGGAAATTCTCAGCTAGCTCCACACCAGGCTGCAGCAGGTGACTGCAACCTCAAGACTCAGCTTAACAAAGCTCTCCTAAAACCCTCCACTCTGCAAGGTTTGTGGCTTGGCAGTCACAGAGCACTTGGCTAGTGACAGCAGGGGCAGGGCAAGCCTCTCCTGTGTGCATCACACAAACCAGGCAAAGACCTTCAGGGTTTGGGGACAGGGTGGGCAGGTTGAAGGGTAAATATTGCCCTCAGATATGTGTGAAGAGCACAGGTCCCATTGCTCCTGTGTTCCCATCACCAATTGCAGATTGGCCCTAGGTGGAATATTCAGGATGGTTCCAAGCCTAGAGATTATTTGCCAACCAAGGGCAGGAGCAATGCAAAGATCAAAGCAGCAGGGCCTGCAGGTGCAGAGGTTGAGCAGAACAAGTGCAACAAAGGAAGGTGCAAAGATACTGAAAGAATGACAGCCCCTAGACAAAGGTGAAATTCCCCCTTGCAACTGCCAGCCTTAAGCAGATTAAATACCAGCTCAGCAGAGAAATGATTATAGAGAACAGGGGGGCAGGGTGAGTGCTGGGCAGGAAGACAGGAATGAGGAATTGGGGGGGGGGTCAGCCAGGGACCCTTCCTCCATCAGCCCACAGAGCTGCTGACAGATTGATAGCCAAATACTGGTTCCCATGGCAACCAGCTCCTGCTTAGCTGAAGGCCTCAGTTGCATCCCTGACCTATATCCAGCTGCCATGGGGTCCCAGGCTGCACCAGGCACCCTCCCTGGGGAAAAGAGGCCCTCAGAGGAAACATGTTGGTGCTGCAATGGCAGGGACAGCCCGCTGCAAGCCCTCAGGTTGTCCCCATCCAATTCACTTCCCAGGAGCAGTTCTCCTGCACCTCAGGGCTGCCATGTGCAAGTGAAAATCCCTACTCTGCAATATTCTGCACTGCTCACGCCAGGGTGTTGTAAAATTGCTTTCTGCTGCTAGAAAACAACTCTGAACCAGTGGTCAAGCTCCAGTCTGAAGGCACAGTGATAATAAGCACAAAGAAGGGTCCCCCTGTCCTTCATATTCCAGGCAGGTGCTCAGGCTTCTCCAGAACAGCTTTGCAGATGAACTTCACCAGACTTTGGGATGATGATCTGATCTGTAAGAGTGCCTCACATCCAGCTTTAGCAATGAGCTGGGAACAGGATGAAGGCATTTGGTTGACAACAAAGCAATCAAATGATAGTGCAGCAAGATGACAGCAACAGCCATCACACAAATCAGAGCACTTTCTCTCCTTTTCAGTGTCGCTTCTGCTCTAAGCAGTGCCTTCAGCAGTTGTGTGGAGGCTGCAGTTCTGCTTGCAGAGCACAGAGGACAGGTGCAACAGAAGTGCAAGAAGCCAAAGAGCAAACTGATAAGAGAAGTACTCACTCTTTCACAAAATTGTGCAGCTGCTGCCGGACTGATCTCTGAGCCTGGTCAAACAGAATCTGAAAGAAAAGAGAGGAAAAAGGATATAAAATATTTTTGCAACCTGGAAACACTGAGGAGGTGGAAAATCCACAAATGCTCTAAAGTACCTTCAGTGTGATGGTCTCAGCATTACTCCAGGGCTTAGTGGTGTCCATTACTTGATGACTGTTCTAACGGATAACAACCTTTTCCTATAGCTGCAGCACTCTTACAAGTGCAGAATTCCTGCACTGCAGGTTCCCCAGCCTGTGCCAGGGCTCTGAATATACCGAAGATACCTTTATAAGAGGAGTATTTGTAGTAGCAATTGCCTTCATGGTCCCTGCTTTGAACACTGAGACTCGAAATTTCTCCTTTAGCCAGAGGAGGGCGCTGCCACCTCAACACTACAGGAACAACAGCTGAAGGTACAACACAGACTATCTATCCCTCACAAAAAATCTGACTTGATACACACTCTGAGGTTGTCACAAGCTTTAACCTTCTTGGACCTCACAGCAATCCATAGAAAAACCACTCTGGTTCATCCTTCCAGTGCCAGACTCAGGTGTTCTCCCCACCTAACACTTCCCACTAGGAGCTAAGCAAGTCAAGCTCCTGACACTGCACAGGTATGCTACTCCTATTCAGAGTGCTTTGCTTTCTCTTTGAAGCAGCAGTGTTGGCTGCGGAACCCCAAACACATTTACTCTGAGTATTGCTGCAGCCAAGGACAAAGCAAGAAACATGCCAGGACTAGCTGAGCTCAAGCAGCCTCTAAATATGAACAGATGCAAAACAAATAGGAAAGAAAGAAAACCCCAAGACCACCCAGCTTTGTGTTTTTACCAATGTAAACTATTTACTGCTCTTGGCATCCACTTGTGCTCTCCAAGAGGCTCTGGCCTGCAACTTTTCCCATGGAGCAGCTTCCCCAAGCAATGTTTGAGCACTGAGAATGCTTCCCTCCACTCATGATGCCATGCAGGGTAGCAAGAAAGCCATCTAGTGCCCACCTGCACCTACATCTGCTAAGTTTCCATCATTGATTTCCACCAGGACACCAGTAGCATCTCTGCTGAGGAGCATCCTGTAGTATCAGCATCACTTTAATTGCTCCTTCATCCTTTTTGCCAGGGAAGATCACCAAGGGAGTATTCTCACGTGGGTCCTTCATTCAATTTTCAGCACAAAGTAAATACGAGTTTTAAAAGCTAGAGTTTCAAATACAAACTTATCCCTTGGCTTTTCCTCCTTTCCCAGGCATACTTGGAAGAAATAATTTGTTTTAAGATTTTCCAGACCAAATATCACCCCACCCTCTCTCTTCACTTCCATCAAGACATGAGAAGTCCAGCCCATGACTCACACACATCTATGCCTGAGGAGGGTCAGCATGAAAGAAGGGAGTGAGCACAGCTCTTATCCAACAGCAGCGAAAGGCTATTTGCTACATTCCACTTTCCCAGCACGGGTTCTTCTGAGGAAACAGGATAAACCCAAACCTGGGTTAGAACAGGGATGGGGGTCTTAGGAATTTCAAGCACCCAAGAAATGAAAGCAAGTTTAGTGGCCCAGGATGTTATCCCTGGTACTACAAGCCTAAAAATCAAGATCCAGGAGAGAGATCCAAAGAGATACCTCTGCTACAGCACACCCACATGGCTTTCTGCAGAGCTTACAGGAGAGGAGGAGATCCAATCAGGCTCCAAAGCAAAGCAGAAGCTAAAAAGTGAGGCTGACTGACTGGACTGCTTTCCTCAACACTTAAATGCTTGTAGTTTAAAAGCAGTAGATCACAGCTGCACAAAAGAACAGTGCTTGAGCAGAGATCAAAGGGAGGTGATGGCATTTGTGGTGGGAATTTCTCAGGAAGCAGCAGAAGCCACTGGAGCAAGCACTGAAGTAGGTAACGCAGCAGCCAGAGCTGCACCACACAAGACAGCAGGGCAGGTTCAGATTCAACCAAAAGCCCATCAGAGAGGCTTGTGTTGGTGAGGCAGGTCCAAGGCCAAGGTGGGAAATCAGTCCATTTATCAGGCAGATCCACAGTAACAAGACAGGCTGAACATTGAGCTGAACAAATCAGGCTGCAAGTTGGGAGTACCAGGGTCTGGCTGGAGCTAAGCTAGAGACCGCAGCTTCTGCAGAAAAGCTCAAACCAAAACTGAAGGCATTGGGCAGAGCCTAAATGGTCTTAGGGGTGGTGGGTGGGGGTGAAGGATGCAGGTGAAACTGCTCAGGCCCTTTAAGGTCTATTAGTGCACCAAGAGCCATAGCCAGAGATGAGATTAAGATCACTAAGCAAATAAACTATTCTCCTGCAACAACTGGGCCCAGCTGATGAGCCAGAGGGTGTGGAGCTTCCCCTGCAGCTGCCTGACATACGGACATCTCCCTTCTCCAGTTCTGCCAATCCCCACTGCAGCCACTGAGGTCCTGAGCTGGATGAGTCCCATCTCTGCTCTTATCTACCTCACAGCCAGCCTGGACACCCCCAGAAACAGGATGGGGCTGGTTTAAGTCAAATTTAAAGGAGGGTTGGTTGTATAGTGGCTTGGGAATCTGAGCTTGATCCTACTATCCCATGCTCGGGAACCAAAGAGCCCCCCCTCCCCAGCCTGCAGAAGGTGATTATCTATAATCTTTATGTCAGCCTTCCTGGCAGACACCCTGCTCCCCAAAGACAACCCCTACTCACACACAGCTCTGTCAGGTCTGCAGTGGCTTTGGCAGTCTGTCCTGCCCTCTCCACCTCTTCCTCTTCAGCTCCAGAGCTACAAAGAGGTTTTCCAAGACCCAGGTGCCTTCTGTCCCTCCAAGCTGAGGTCAGGGAATGCCTTGGATGGAAAGCTTTGGAAAGAGGATGTAAATACCACTGCAGCTGCTCTAAGAACAAAATAAAACTCACCAATGACAGCACATTTCCCCTGATTTCATATTCCTGCAGTTGACTTCTCTTTCATTGCAGCTTCTAATAGTCAAATATAATAAAGCAGAGGGCGGGACGGCCAGGCAAAGCATCCTTTGTTTGGCAGGGTATGCTTTAATGACTTTTCTTCCTCTCTGGCTGTATAATTTGGTCCCACATCACTTGAGTGCTGGCCCACCAGATAAATGCCACCCATGAACAGCATTCCATCTGCAGTGCCTGTGCAACACAGCCCACTTGAGGATCTGTGCTCTGGCAAAGAAGCCAACACTACTTCTATTACACATGCTGTATGTCAACACAGTCTAAGCCTAGCTTCTGAACCAAGCTGAAGCTGAGCCCAAAAGCTCCATTTCATGCTTCAGTCAAAGTCTGTTTGTTCCTGCCCTTTAGATATTTAATAAAGCTGCTTCTCTCCCCTAACTAGAAAGCAGACACCCTACAATACTCTCAAAAATAACAAAAAATTGGTCTTTCTGAAACCAGATGGTGCACTGAGCTAGCTGGTTAACTGCTAGACCAGTATCAAACCCCAAGATCAGCAGCTGACAACAGTCATGTAGACCAGTGTAATGTCATTGCACTGGGACACGATGGCAAAAGCTGTGAAGCCATGAGATGACAGAAACCCTCTCTCCTGTCAGATGGTAATTCTTGATGCACCTGGCCCCTTCCAAAGTGCTGTCAGAAAATGTTGTGTGGGTCCACCCAACCCTGTGGAGAAGCAGCAGCTTGGAAGCACTCTCCACTTTCACTTCCTTCCCCCTGAACTCCACCACTACCTTCCACCCATGACATCTGCCATCTGCCTCACTGACTCATCACAGCTTGGGTGGTTTTTCTTCTTGTCAGCAGGAAATGCCTCCTGGCTTGCTCAGCACGGCTAAATCTCCCCTGCAAGCTGCTGCTGCTCCCACTGGAGGATTCCTGTGATGTAGCTACAGTGATTGGTGGCAGACAGGAAAGCTTAGGACTTAATCACACTCAACACACAGGGCTGTCAGGAGTGGTACTGATGAGGGCAATGTCAATGTTTCATCTTCCCAGCTGAAAAATACCTGATGCTGCTTAAGATACACTTAAGGTGCTCAGCCACAGCAACCCTATGACAACAGCACTTTCACTTGCACCCTTTCACTTTTATTATCTTTCTGACCACCCAGAGAGAAGGAACTGCATGGGAAAGAGACTTAATATGTCAAGGTTGTGCTGCAGATCCTGGTTATCTCTTTCCAAGGGATGGGAAGGGCAATAAGCTGGTGGAAAACTGCCCCCTGTTTGACAGAGCCTGGGGTTATTGCATCCCCACAGTCACTGCCTCTTGCCTCTGTGTAACCTGGAGCCTTCCCTACTGCTTTGATAGCTTAGAACTCTCTCTTTTGAAGCTGACAGTAGAGCACCTGTCTACAGCCAAGCAAGGAGTATTTCCAGAAGAGAGGAGCTTGCCAAGGGCACAGTCAAAATTTATTCACTCTATTGTGAGGAGGAGTCATCACAGGGGAGACTTCAGGCCCTAGAGCAAAATTCCAGTTCGTGCCACTCTGGCTCATGTGAAAAGAAAGGGTTCAGGCTGGTGAGCCCTGCAGGAAGGTTGCTGCAAGGTTCTGGCATCCCTGACTGCCACCCACTGCTTGCAGGGCTCACAGAGGGAGCTGGAAGCTTGTTCCCTGCCATGGATCATGCACCTCTCACCAGCACAGGGAAGCTTGCCTGGTGAGGAGATGTGGTGCAGCATCCTTCAGTCAGCACAGCACAGCAGTGCAGCAGTGCTGCAGAGATCAGCACAGGCAAGGGACAGGACAGAACTGCTCCCTGCATAGTTTGCTAAGCATCCTGTGGTTGAAATCCTCCACAGACACTGTCCCCACAGAGCAGTGCTGCTCTCTCACAGTACATCTTACTCATATTTCACTATCAGAAACAGGTCCAGCACTGCTTCCAGTTTTATCAGTGCCATCTCCTAGAAATCTAGAATTTGAAGCCCAGCACCTTTAATCTCAGTGTTAAATCTCCCCTCTGTCTGACTCCTGTTGTTTTCACCCCTTTCTACAGTTTGGGCAAAAATTCTCTTTACTGAGGTGTTGGTTCCTCTTTCTGACAATCCTGGTATTTACCTGGCATGAGTTCCCATTAGTCTGTGTGTCCTCCCATCAGCCCCTCAGAGAGAAGGAAAGCACTTGAAATGCTTTTTGCAGATAGGGAAGCTGAGACATAAATGTGCCATGGTGCAGATCCATAAAGGTATTGAGGCTTCTAACTTCTAAAACACTTTGACAAGTGTAAGGCACTAGCCCAAGTGCACGTGGCTAAGAGCACAGAAAAAGAAGAGGATGCTGACTCCAGCTGTTCTGAACTCAACCCTCTCTTCAGCCATCTGTCCTCTAGGGTTGCTTTGATGTTTTTTTTTCCTCGTTGGGCATTAAAAGTGAGATGGGAATGCTCTGGAGCTCAGTGTGTTCATCTTCTACATTCAAGCGGGTTTTATGCTTGGATTTTGCTGAGCTAGAATCAGGAATCTCCAGGCTTTGTACTCTAGCAATAAAATCAGAGAACAAGCAGTTTTGGGGGGGGATATTTTCCCTTCTTTTTAACTTGTTCCAGTTGTACATACTGTCCTGGCCACATTCCTAGAGTAAGCACTGACAACTATTTCAGAGCTGAGATCCTCAGACATAGATGAGCCAAGATCCACATCTACACACACGCAGGGGCACTCACAAAGGAGACAGCAGAAGACACCAAAAATAACCCAGCTAATTGAACAGAGAGGGCCCAAGATGCAGCAAAGCCATTTCCTAGAGAAGGACTAACAGTGCTCTGCACCAAGGGAGGATTGAAGCATGTTTTCCCTTGTGCATGCAGCTGGTGGTAGGGAAATCCTGCCTTTTACAGCCCCTGAGTCACTCAGAGTGGGGAGGTCACCCCTGCTCAGCATGGTGGGGTGCATGGGAAGTGTTATACCCCATCAGCTGGGGATTTGACAGCTCTGGGAAGGGTCCTTCTGTTCAACAGTTGGCTAAAGCAAGAGCAATCCCAGAAGTGCCACTTTTGGTAGAGACCAGGGATGCAAGGGAAGCTGCACAGCTGTCAGAGTGGATCTTGCAGACAGCTTTCTGCATCTAGAGGTCACTGGCTGGAACTGCTTCCCCAAGGCTGGGCTGCACACACTCCTCACACACTCAGTGCAGCTGTGATGTGATCCCTGGGAACACAGGGACCAACATGCTTCTTGGCAGGAAGGCTTTTACATTTTCAGAAGGAATTTGAGCAGCATCAGAAAATCAGGGTTTGGCTTTCTCTGCTTTGACACAAACCCGCTTTTCCTCCAGTGCTCACACTGGTTTGCCCACCACCAACACTGCTGTACAGCTGTTTGTCCCCAGATGCTGACTGTCTTATGGGAGCTGTATCTGCAGTACCTCTTTCCCCTGTCATTTTTTCACTAGGAAGCAGTCTTCCCACCTGCTTCATGAAATAATTAAATGGACTTGATGCAGCTTCTGCTCCTGCTGCATGTGGTTATTTTCATCCCAAAAGGAAGCACTGTGCCTAATGTATTTTGACAGAGGTATAAAAGTGGGTCAGTCCAGTGCTGACACCCTGAAGCTCCCTTCACTTTAAAGCACTTCTGCTTTAAGCTCCTACTGAGCTACAGACTTAAAATGGTGTGTCTGGCATGGATCCAGCAAGCATGAAGCACCTTCTTTTTCTGTGAGGCTTACAGATGCCATGGTTTGATGTTTGGGATGGAGAAGGGGCAGATTCTACACACTGTGCAGGGACAAGATCCTGAAAGATATTCCCTTCAAGGACCCCTCCTTTGTGCAGTTTCAAGTAATACAGAGGCAGGAGACCACTAATCAGTGCCTTGAGAAAGAGGCTACAGTCAGCACACAAAAAGACAAGAGGAAGCAGCATCTTACCATGTGATAGTTAATCATTTCCTGCAGACTGTCCCCAAATTTGTCGAGGCACTCCTGCAAAAAAAGGTAAAGTGAAGTGGCAATGAATACAAGCAGCTGCCCTTCATTCCCAGGGGTTCAACGGCTGAGAGAGACCCTCAGTAAGCCACTGAAGAATCACTTTGCCATTTGGCAAGGAGGTGTTTCAGAAATGTCTGACACTGAAACCAGAGGCTTCCAGGCCTTTCCAGCTTAGTGCTGAATCCAACATGTCAGTTCCTGCTTTTGTAGGCTGGTTACCTGCCTTTCCTAAAGAACTCAAAATAACTCATGCTTACTGACCTAGATTCCAACAACCTTGCCAGAACCGTGGCTTCTTAGAACTCCAGTTCATCCTACAAGCAATAAATCTCACTCTGACCCTCCAGCATTGCACTATCAGATGGTCTCTACATCCCTCCAAAACTAAAATCTCACACTAAATGTGTATTTAAAACAGGGGCAAGGGTTCATTCACCCCATCAGGAAGCTTAACAGTCCCCTGTGCCCCAAGCTCCATCCCCCAGGATGACTTACTGAGATCATTTCATCCTTCTTGCACTGCTGTGACAAGTCCCGGACTCCGGTGACAAAGTGCTTGTTGGTGGTGATGTAGGCTTTGCCCGCCTCGATCATCCCACTGCAGAGTTTCACCAGCTGCACAGGGAGAGAGGGGAGAGCAGAGCTCAGCACAGCCAAAGGAATTGCAACCAGGCTGCTCTGCATTTGCACAAACAGCCCTGCCCAAGACCTTCAGGACAGGATGCCAGCCACGTTCCTGGGGTGGCTACAGGAGCAAGCACAGGGGTGCCAGTTGTCCTTCCCAGGATATGTCATGCTGTCAACATTCCCCTTGTTCCTTAAGAATAACAGTTCTAGGCTATCAGGGCAGTCCATTTTCTTCCAGTGGCATTTGCTTTTCACCCTATCCTAAGGCATCAATAACAGGGACCTGGTCACACGAACTGAGTGGTTTTTGGTTTGGTTTTTTTTTTTTTTTAATTCATCACTCTCCAGGGCTTTTTTACTAACTGAAACACTTTGCTGATAACAAAACACTTGGATCTGAAGTTTTCCAGTCTAAAAATCCAGAAACTTTGTAAGGATATATGTCTTACTAATGAAAAAACGCTTTAGCAATCTTACCCTGCGAATCAGCCTCACCTACAGGCTGGAGAAGAGCAGCTCTCCAGTTTCCCTTGATGTCAAAGCCCTGCTGAAACATGCTGTGCTCTTTTTACGCTTGGTGCTTGTTCTACTTAGGCAGCTACATGGCTTTGGGGTCTAATCCATATGCATATATTGCAGAACAAGCTTGTTTGCCTCTGTCTGCAGTGCTGTAAAAATATATCTGAGTGTATCTGGATGTAGGAATCTGTCTCTAGCCACAAGTGGTGGATCTGTGCACACACAGTGCACACAGCCTTCACTCTTTCCCAGTCACATCCTCTCCCCTCCACACAATCTGACAGACCAGCACTGGATGCTAGTAGACTTGTCCTACCCCATCCAAGCCCAGAGAAGAAAAGCAAACAGATGCATTTCCTGTCACATCTGGAGCCCAGACACACACTAGGGGTTTGGACAGATCCTCCGGAAAGGAAATCCAGCCTATTCTGCAACGTGGCTGTTTCTAGCATTTCTCTGTGCAAAATCTTGTGGCCAAGACTGTTACTGGGAGCTGAAGGCCATTCAGCACAAGCACACTCCCAGGGGGAGCAAGGATGGCTCTGCAGATGGAGAGAATGAAGAAAATCTTTTTGAAACTCCTGGAAATCCTGGTGTTCAAAGCCCTGGTGTTCCCTTGGATTAATAATTTACACTCCCCTTTACCTCCTTTTCACACAGGTATTAAAAGGCCAATCTTTTAGAAACTAAGTCCTCAGGGGCACAGTAGAAGGCAGAGAAATAGAGTGAGTCCCTGCCAGATTGCTGCTTTTAAAGAACTAGTCATGTTCAGGTACCCCTGAACAACACTGAAGGAAAAGCTGAGAGCCCTGAACAGCTCATGTACTACCAGGTTCATGTACTTCCTCCTCACTCCATGATTGCTCCTGGCACACCAAGTTGTCTCATTATAGGGGCCAATGACAGCAGTGGTGCCAGAACCAGGGCAAGTTCCACCCAATGCTTTGTCGTTAGAGCCTTAGCTCAGAGAAGAGCAAACCTAAATCCCTCTGCAGATTTCACCAGTGAGACTGGTTAGCTTCTGCAGACAACCATTTCAAGCTGCTTGATTAGTAAATAGGTTTTATAGGACACAGCTTTGCCTAAAGCTTGTGACTTCAACAAAACCCATTTCTCCATCAGGCACAGGAGTTTTATCCCTTTCTAGCTTTGGGAAATCTCACAGATAAAAAGCCAGAAGTTTTTCTGGCTTTTTTTCTCTCTGATCTTGTTTAGAAACAACTTGGCTGATGGCTCAGACAGCAGGGGGAGTGGGGGTGGAAAAGCCTCCTTTCATCATAAAGCCTCTGACTTAGATCCAAATTATTCACTGCATGTAAAGAACTACCAGCATAACTGCAAAATGGCCAAACTGGTACTTAAGAGGGTATTTCCAGTGGCAGATTACAGCTGAAAATCAGCCAGCAACCACCATCACCAGTCTGAATCAGGCCCCTTGTTTACCTGCATGCCCCTCCTTCTACCCCTGAGCTGACACTGCACCATGCGGATGTGGAACAGCCCGTACCCCATACAGCTTAATAGCACAAGCAAGATGGTGGAGAGAAGAAACAGCACTAAAGTAACTTGTCACAGCAGGAGAAGCAAGTTCAGACCCTGAGATCAAGGACCAGAACAATATGGCCATCATTCAGCATGAGGAGCCCACGTCTGGACTTCTAACAGCCACAAAGTGGCCTTGACAGGTACCTGTCAGTAGAGGGAGACATGGTCTTGTTGACAAGCCCAGTGTAATTAGACATTAATATACTGACAGCCTAGGCCTGGCTCACTTTTTGAATGAGTTTGGTGGGGATAAATATCTAAGCAGGAAATATCAGTCCCTCTTCAAACCAATGCGCTGTTCTTGCCCATCTTACCTTGTCAAGCTTTGCTTCTATCTCCACCACATCTGTTTCCACTTCATCAATGGTTGCCCTGCAATGACAACAGCAAAAAGAAAGAATTAATTGATTGCTTATGATGGTTGGGAAAGAAGACAGGAAGTGTCAGATGAGTAAAGATCAGAGGGACTAAGGTATGTGTGCTGGTGGTGGACAGAAGGAGGAGCTCATGCTTCCCACTTTGGAGCTTCCTGCTGCTACATAAGATCAAGACTGACTTCATCAGGAGAAGGATCACACCTCATCAGGAATGAATGCTATAGGGCTGGAAAAAGATGCTACCTTCTGCCAGTGTCAGGAGAAATTCAGGTGTGCTGTGGTAGTCACACACAGGCTCGTTTTGTGGCCTTGTTCTGATTCTGCAGGCAATGCTGTTAATTGGAAGTAATGCCAAGTGACACAGAAATAATCACTCACACCTTAGCCATCCATTCACATCAGGCACATGGCTTGCTTCAGTACAACCAAACCCCATTTTCTAGGCTCTAGCTGTGCCTGAAGTGCAGCCACATGGCAGATGACATCCTCTGAACCTCAAGAACCATCACTCTAGCAGAAACTCATCTTGGTCTTTTTGTTGTTGAACACCCTGAGTCTTTTCTGCACACGTGGGGCTCTGCTGGCACACAGATAAGTCTGCTCCATGACCATCACATCTGTTTCCTTTCCACGTCACTAGCCAGATGTGATGCTATGAGAATCCAGCTGCAAAGGTCACCAGGCCTCCCTCAGAAAGAGAAATATTGACAAGACATCAGCCATTTGCAAGAGCCATTCCCAGGCTGAGGCATGTGGGACGAAAATGTCATTTCTGAGCCTAACAGTAAGCACTGCAAACCTGAGTGTCCCCTTGCAGAGCTGCTCATTGCTATCTTGTGTCTCTGCTTGGACAGTTGTTTCATTAAGCACACACCTTGCCACAATCAATCTGCACCCAGCTCTTTAAAAAGACAGCCAAAAAAAAAAAAAAAAAAAAAAATCTTCTCCCTCTCTAATAATGCAGTGCGTGCTGAAGCTTTCCTGCAGCACACAGGACTGGCAGCCTGGCTGTGCCAAGGGCAAAGCTTTTCTAAGAGATGGAATAATTAAAGAGCTTCCTTTTTTTCCCTCTCACAGCTATTTTTGTACTCTGGGTTTGGGAGTCGTGTGCCTTCATGCATTGCACTCTCATTTTTCCACTTGGTTTCTTTGTGCTTCTGATCACTGGACATAATAACAGCTGAAAAGAGAGAGCTGGGATTTCTGGGGATGCTTTTCTTTTCAGGAAAGCAAGAGCAGCCATTGTTTAATCTGCAGACATCAGCTAGATGCCAGTGTACAAGGCAGTCTAGCAGCATATCTCCTGCCAGAAGGTGGGGAGAGCATCTATAATTTACTGCCCATTTTCATCATAACCTAACAAAAGGAGTTGATATATTTGGACTCTGTATGTGGAGGAGGAAAACAATTTGGGTCTGGTATCCACTCAGGTATGAATACAACTGACTATGGCTAGGACAGCATGAAACTTGAGCTTTGTATTTGGTGTATGGACTTGATAGAAAAGGTTTCAAGTGTTTGTTTTCAATCCCTGGGCTTCTGGGGTTCAAAATGTCCTTATCCTGCTCATAGATGCAGTTCCAGAGCCCATTGATCACACTTCTCTAGAGAAAGAATAGGTTTCAGTGCAACTGCTTACTGCAGAACACAAACACGGGGCTCAAATCTCTGTCAAATTCATTCCAATATATCAATTGTCCAACCTCCTGTGTCATAGACAAAAGGCAAAACCCCTTCAGTTACACAACTAAGCTGAGAACCTGGAATAACTCCATGGGGATGAGTAATGCCACCTCAACACTGCTGAGCTCCACTGCTCCATCCTGAAGGGATACAGGAGTGAGAGGAACAACCATAGCAAGTGTGATCCCTACTGAACCTCCATGCTTGCTGTGTCCTAGTAACACTTGTGACACCCAGAGAGAAGCCCAGGCAGTGGCTGCAGGGCACACTGGGGCTCTCACACTCACCCAGCTTCAGGCAGCTGGAAAGGAAACCAAGAAGGAATGGAATCCCTTCATCCCCCCCCCAAAAAAAAAGGCCAGAAAGCATTGTCCCCAGCTGGACAGCTAAAAGCTGTGCAGTCATGTCCTGGCTGGGTGCCCTTGGTGCTTCCTGATGCTGTGCTCTTCCTGCTAATGCTTTTCCAGGCCCTGGGCTATTTCCGTCATGAAGGGAGAAAAAACAGTCCCCAGCCTCATCTGTTCAGTGCAAAGCTAAGCTCTTCCACCCAGAGATGAGGGGTTTGAGTTTCCTTGCTCAGAGAAATCAGCAACTCCCCACAGTCCTGAGGGTTTTGCAGTGTGAATTTTTCTTTGTCCTGTAAAGAAACCAATGGGAAGCATGATTTGTATGTGAAGAAAAATCTACCCAGAAGCATTTTTAAACTCTAGGGGCACAGGAATAATAAGCTGTCCTGCTACCAGAGGACAGGGTCTGTCGTGAGAAGATACCTCCTTCCCCTTCCTGTGCCTTGGTTCCACTTGGGTGAAGTAGATGGTCCTAGCCAAGCCCCCAGAGGATAATCACCCACATCCAAAAAGGGATCAAAGCAAGGAAGTCCCACTGGAAACTGATGCAGGGATCAAGCTGTTGGCATCACTACAAGCTGAGTGTGACTGTGTGGGTGCCTGGAACTGTGTTTTATAAGCTGTGCTTGGACTGCAGTTAGAAGGACAGAGCTGGAAGAGGAGGGTGGGCAAAATGAGAAAGGAAAGGACATCCTGACTGAGGGGCACTGGTGTGAGAGCTCAACCACAAAGCCCCTTTTTTAGTTAGATTATCATTACTCACCGTTTGCTTCTGACTCTCCTGAGTAACAGTCTTACAGAAGGGATGGTTTGTGATTACTGGAGCAATGACCAGGCTTACCAGAGCTGCACTGAGCTGCCATATAACTTGTCTCTTAGCCTTGACTTCCCCTTTGCTAAATTGATAAACATTTGCTCCCCTGTGCCACTGTGAGCAGTCAGTGATTCAGCCATGCTTGGCAGGCTCCAGGGTATGCTCAGGTGGCAAGCTGACTGCAGCAAAGAACAGCCAGGGATGTGATGACCAAACCTCAGCATGAAACACCTCTGTATTACCAATCATCAGCTGAGGCATGAAGGGATGAACAGAGGTTTCTCAGAGAGGTCTGTCTGCATTTTTCACATTTCTTCTTCATGGTGAAACAGTGGTCATTGTCTTCTTGGATTTTTTTGTTGATTGAGTGCCTTTGACACAAATAGGCACGTGCTCTACATGAAGGCAAGTACAGCAGAAATCTAACACCAAACTGGGTAGTAAAAAGTAATAAAATGACCTAAAAAAGCTTGGTTACCTCTGGCAGCTACACAAAGAAGAGAACCAAGAGAACATTAAATGTAATTCCAAATTATTAGCTGCTATAAAAGCAGCTACTCATGCTTGCAGCAGTCCAAGCTGACTTAATTCCCATCTTTTTCCTTGGGAAGTGCATTTGGCTTTCTTCACTTTTCTGGCAGGGAAACTGAGGCACAAGAATACAAAAACTAAGATTTTCTTTTTTCAGTATTGAAGTTCAGAAAAACACAGGGCTATATCACCAGATTACAGGCTGTTAAACTGGTCAAGTAAAGAGCTGGTTTGTCCCTAAGGCACATTTATAGACAGGCTATCTCATTCACCATCTACAAAGTAAGTTGTATTTTTACACTAAAGCATGTAAAAAAAGCTCCTTGAAAGTTCTTGCTTTCAAAAATCTCTGCCAAATGTGGGTACATCTCTTTGAGGCCACCCAGCTCTGTACTGCATGAGCTGATCCGGCCCCAGGTGACAGGAGCAGGACACGTGGGGTCCTCCCTCCACCTCCATGGGTGCCAATTCTAACTGGGACTGATCTGTGACTCTCACACATGTGATCTAACTGTTCCACCATGCTACCACTCCCTTACAAACTCTGCATTGCTCTGCATAGAACTCTTCCCCCTTTAGAGAGGAGATGCTGCAGCCCTTGAACTCTGAAACCACCTGCAGAGCAGCTGCTCCAAGCTGCTGGCTGGGCTGCATGCAGGCTTGCTCTCTTCCAATCCCTCTTGCCTTGGATAAGTAATCCATGAAAACAGGAGCACCACATCCCAAGTGGTGCTTTTATACCTTGTGCTATACCTGAGCAGCTTGGTGAGTGGGTTGGGTAACTCCTAAGAACCCCATCTTGAACCAGAAATAACTGCATAAAACCCACCTTGCCAGCAGCAACAAAAAAAAAATCAGTCAAATCCAGGAAAATAGTTAATCCATGCCTTGCAGTGACAACTCCTACAAAGAAATATCTTCTGTGGCCAGGAAAAGGACTGCCTCGTGAGCCTAATATCTTCGGAAGTGAGCCACTGGCATATTCACATCAAAGGCAATGTTATTTAGCCACCCAGAGCATTCAGATATCTGTTTAGTAGAGTTTCAAATCAGGCTGCTAAGGGCCCTGCAAGTCCCTGCAGGGATGTTCTGGGACTCCCTTGGTTTAATGCTGTGGGACAGAATGAGCCACGGACCTTCCAAAGCCCAGGGCAGGACACAGGAGCTCTGGGATCCCATCCCTGACAGCCACAGTATCCATGGGTGGCCACTTAACCACAGTCCTTGTGCCCCACTATTGCTACCAAGAGCCTGAGAAAAACAAATCCTCCCCTCTCTCACAGGAGTGGTTGGAGGATTTCACAAATAGTAGTGGCAATAGTAGTGTGAGTGTGCAAAGCAGTTGTTATTTCTGAAATCTGATACTGTTCTATAGGAAATGGAGAGAATGCAGCACTTGCCTTGGTGAGATGAGCTCTTCCCCTAACCAGATAGGGATGTTTGGCACAAATATGGCTCATGACTCATTCAGCTCCTTCTTTCAAAGCCATCAGCAGGCTGACAAGGTCACTACAGCTGCCAAGCTACTTGCCAAAGGAGCACAGACATTCCCTAGAAATAAAAATAAGATCAATATGTTTCTTCAAGGAAAACGGGTCAGCAGGGGAAGATGGGATTTTAAGTTCCATCTCCATATCCTTGTCTCCTGCAACATATATTTGTGGCAATTTGCACTGAGATGAGGCAAAAGCCAATTACTGATCACTTGTGAGCTCTATTTGGATTTATTTTTTTTTTCCTCAAGAGAAAAAAAAGTGTGGCTTTTATTGCAGAGTGAAACACTGCTGTGGATGACCCTGCAAGAGCATCAGTCTCTCTTCCTTCTGCTGGCTCTTACTGTAAGGTACAAAAAAGGAACCTGACACAAATAGACAGCAGAATCAGCAAAACTCTAAAACAAGACACTTATCAACCTCTCTAAATACCTAGCTGAAAGCTTCTGTGCCCTCTAGTACCCACTGTTCTTCCTCCTTCCCTCAAGAGAATAAGTATACTTTGCATCTCTCTGTCAATGGGAGCAGGCAGCACCATGGCAACAGCTCCATGGTGACAATATCCATGACAACTAGCTCCTGCACTTGCTGTGGTTTCCCGTGCAAAATGAGACCTCCATTTGTGTCGCTTTTTTGCATTTGCTCATGGAAATAGCACTGCAATTGTGAACCAGTTTAGCACAGCCAAAGGTTTCTGAGGATAACAAGCAGAGCACAAAGGCCAGTGCTGGAGAGGTGAAGTTCTAAGGAGTAATGAAATTTGAAAGTGACATTAAATACCAGCTCAGCATCCCTCCTCACCTGGAGCATGGGCTGCAAAGCAAACACAGTCCAGGTGAGATGCTTGAGGCTACAGCCACTACAGGTTTGTGGTTCTCCTAAAGGAGGCAGAACAGCCACACATCTCACTCCTCACCATGCTGTAGATCTGAATTGCTTTCCCCATGCTGGTTCTGTCCTAAGAATTACCTCCCTGAGGGATCTGAGAACATCTACTCCCTCCATTAATGCCAGCCAGTCCTGAAAACAAAAGCTCTCCAGACCATGAATGGAGCCTTACATCACCACATGCTCCACACATGTTGTGGAGCTTAGGTGGGAAATTTGAGGAATGAAACTCCTCTTGCTGAACTCCAAAAAGCAAATAGCACCAAGTCCTCTGAGTCCTGATCCCAGTCAACTCCTGGTGGAAGAGTCAACCTAAAACTGGGAAGACGGATGGCTGGGAGTGAAAACAATCAGGAGCCAGGAAGAATATGTAGGAAACAGACTCCATCTACAGGGAACCTTCTCATCCCCAGTCCACTCCATTCCAGTACTCTTATCAACTATCTGGCTCTCATTATATCCAGCACTAACAATGATCTTGCCCTTCCACACCTCCATTCAGCTTCTCAGAACATCTGGCTCTCCACATGGTGGGAGAAGCACAAAAAAAAAAAAAAAAAAAAAAAAAGAACAACCTGGATAATTTAAAAGTCTGCATCCAACTGAGGCAAAACAGCCCCAGTGTGTCACTCCCAGCTCCCTGCTTGTGTGCAGAGGGGGAGGGAGCTACTGCAGTCCCTGCTGGCTGCAGCACTCTCACACAAAGGAAAAGTAAGTGTTTATCTGCTTCTTTGGTATGTACATCACTGATCAGCAGAGAATTCAGTCTGCAGCTGTAGTTACATGCCTTGGAACAGCATATTCCAAGGGTGGGTCTAGCTAGGAAGAGTGTCTAGTGACTTGGAGCAGGAGTCTGGGAGCCAGTGCTCCCGGGTTGTCTCCTTACCTCTGGCAATGACTCAATCATGTCATCAAAAATAACTCCTAATTGTTCCCTGCCTTGGCTTCCCCATCTGTAACATGGAGCTGCCTGCAGAAAGCTGTGCTGTGAACTCCAAGGAATGACAACTGCACTGCATTTAAAGACCTTCAGATCAAAGATACTGTGAACAGATGACTGTTAATATAGCCAGAGATTTACTAACACACCCCCAGTGCTGACAAGTCAACAGCCTTCCCAAGCATAAATGCTTGACACAGTGCAAAAAAACAATGACCTAGATTTTGAGTATTTATGCTAGAAACTGGCACAAATTATGCTTCTGCTCTCTGGCTTTCAAGGCAGCAGTAGTCACTGAGTAGAGAATATGCAGCTACCTTAGCTTAAGAGATCTTTCCTTCTGCCATTCAAAGTTCCAAAGCATTAACAAGACCAGACCAAAGATGATTCTCTCCTTTTCCATCCCCAGTCTGTGGTCTCTGCTGCTTGAGTGGAAGCAGAGTGTTTGCTAGGCGCTCAAACACCCCCTGACAGTTCAACTTCCACTCAGGAAAAGGCAGCACTGCTTGCGTAGCCTAGACCACTCACTGCAGTACAGGGAGAGCTACACAAGGTGGCAAAGAGGAGGAGGAGGAGGAGGAGGAGGAGGAGGAGGAGGAGGGAGGAGGAGGAGGAGGAGGAGGAGGAGGAGGAGGAGGAGGAGGAGGAGGAGGAGGAGGAGGAGGAGGAGGAGGAGGAGGAAGAGGAGGAAGAGGAAGAGGAAGAGGAAGAGGAAGAGGAAGAGGAAGAGGAAGAGGAAGAGGAAGAGGAAGAGGAAGAGGAGGAAGAGGAGGAAGAGGAGAAAGAGGAGAAAGAGGAGAAAGAGGAGAAAGAGGAGAAAGAGGAGGAGGAGGAGGAAGAGGAGGAGGAGGAGGAGGAGGAGGAGGAGAAGGAGGAGGAGGAGGAGGAGGAGGAGGAGGAGGAGGAGGAGGAGGAGGAGGAGGAGGAGGAGGAGGAGGAGGAGGAGGAAGAGGAAGAGGAAGAGGAAGAGGAAGAGGAAGAGGAAGAGGAAGAGGAAGAGGAAGAGGAAGAGGAAGAGGAAGAGGAAGAGGAAGAGGAAGAGGAAGAGGAAGAGGAAGAGGAAGAGGAAGAGGAAGAGCTGGTGTTAGTTTGAGTGCAGAGACACTCACACATGGATCATCTTGACAATGAGCATTTTTACCCATTTTCTATCCCCTCATTAAATCAGGACTTCTTAACACATCCACCATTCCTGCTAAATGTGTGAACTTCCACATTCCCATCTTGGCTGCACCTCTCATCTGTGGTCACCCTGTGCACTGATAGAAGTGCACAGGGCAGCAAGCGGGAGCTCAGCCTTCCCCAAGAGTGAAAGGATGGAGTCACAGCTCAGTTCCAAAGGGATGGCAGATGTTTGAACAACAAAAGGGAGCAGCTTCAGAACGGTCTGCAGGCTGCATTGCTCTGTTGTGCTCATTGGGACACGGCTGCTGGCTTGAAAAGTACAGAAAAAAAATTAAAAATCACAAGGCACAGGCAAGCAAACAGGTTAGCTGGAGAGTTAGCTGCAGAGTTAGATGGAGAATTAGTTTGGCACTGGATGAACCTTCCTGTTCCATTTCCATGTGTGAATTTAGACCAGTGACACTGAAGTTCAGCAGTCAAGTCAGTTTTAAGCTGGCACCTTAAACATGTAAGCCTCAGGGAACTCGGGTTTATCAAAGGGAGTGGTGAGAAATAAAAAGGAGTATTCCACTAATCACTGTGGGAGTTTTCCCATGGAAAAGAGCACTCCTGAACAGGAAAGAGAACAACTTCTAAGCAGGCATTTGATCCCAGGTCAGTTCTTCACATATCAATATATGATCCTCACAGCAAAAGCCAACGAGAAGAGAGAGGAGCTGGCCTGCAGTGCCAGATAAATTGTGTCTGCTAAACAAAATAATCTGTGGGTCTGTGCATGCACTGTATTTATGGGTTATCCTCTCCAGATTCAAAGATCACATGAGAGGAACAAAATTACAGACTTTGCTGCACAGAAGAGGCTGCAATGGAGCAAGTCTGACTAAACAAGGAGGATATCTTAGCAGCTTCTCCCACCTGGCCTTGGGTGCTTTGGACACAGGCACAGGGAAGCCACCAACACTCAAAAAAAAAAAAAAAGCAGCAACTTTTAAAATGCAAGGCACAGGGAGATCCCCTGATGAACAGACTGAGGTATAATCATGGCTGAGCAGATCCTCTGGAAGAGAAAGAGAAGTGTCACAGGTACCACCAGAAGTGGGAGAAAATAGCTGGCCTGCCATGAACTGTGCTGCCAGCCTGTCAGGAGGGCATACACTTGCTCTATAAGGCAGCCAAGAAGCTGTGCTGGTGCAGGGAAGAGCTCTGAGATGCTGGAAAGAAACATACTTGGTCCTATGAATGAGAAAGAGGAGCACTGAATAAATTACCATCAGTCTTGAAGGGGCTGGAAAGGAGCTATTTGCTGTCCTATGCAGCATTTCACGATGAGACAACTGGAAGGCCAAAGCTGAACAGAGATGGATGGAGACAGATGAAAACAAACATTGGACAGAGTTGTTTCTAAGGACTCATTTCTGTGCTGCCCAGCAAACATCCCCTGCCCAGCTCATGTAGGACCTACAAAAAAGCATGCAGGGTGCATGAACCTGCCTGGAGCCCACTCAGGTTTGGCTGAGTGTTGCAACACAAAGCACCCCAGCAAACAACAGCAATGCTATTTATTAAATTAATGGTTGGCACAACAGCATGGGACCTGGAGGAGAGAGGCTTGCCAAGACGAAGGTTTGTTTTTGACAGCTGAGGTCTCCCCACATGGCTTCACTGCAGATGAGGAAAAGGCTGAGAGCCTCATGCTGCACATAGATTCAGGTAGGGAGAATAAACCACCACATGTGCTTACACAGCAATTCAGTGGCAGTGCTTACTCCCAGGGCAGTGTTTGACACTCAGGTGGCAGCAGCTAGCCAGCGAGAAACCTACCAAAGGTGTAACATCAAGGTCTACACTGGCAAAGGCTTAGGGGAAAAGTCTCTGAGCCAGCAAAGGGTGTGCATATGCAAAGTCCTCAAGGAAATACTTGATTGAAACCCTTCTCACTCCCACCCAGTTCAATGGGATTTCACCTCTATGCCCAGTGCTAAGTGCATGCTTCACCCACTATGCTAAATTGGAACAGGAACCAGAGTGAAGAAATGTCTTTGTAAAACCAGTTGCACTGGTCCAGCTAGTAGGATGAACCAAATCCAGTGATAGGCCCTGAGAGGAGTGAACCAGGGAGTTAACCAGTTACAAGTTGCTACTCTGAACCCCCTGGGTGCCTTGCTGTCCCCAGGATGAGAGATGAAAGACACAGAGAGGCTCTTGCTAAGCTGGGTGTGAGAAACACTGATTTATTTATTTATTTATTTCTGTAGGTTTGCTCCCTTTGCACTGCTTAGCACTACACAGCAATGTGGTGCAAAGCACAAGAGCTGTGCACACAAACAAACTGGAGTGCCACCAAAATGCCAGGTGCAAAGCTGATGTTTCCATCAGAGCTGAGCATCCCAGGCTAGCCCAGACAAAGAGAGAAGAGCTGTTGCCCTAGTCCACAAGGTCTAACTGCAGGTTGCTGACTTCCTCTAACTAAAAATATGTTCACTATGCTTTTATGCAGACAAACAAATGAACTAACAGTAAAGCCAGGCACAAAACTGAGGATGAGGTATTTTGGAAGGCTGCATGACCATTGTGTCTGTTTAATTTCTGCTGCTGCCTCATGCAAGGACACCACAGATGTCCTATCTTAAAATAAAAAGCATAAAATCCTCTTTATTTGCCTTTGGCCACTGGGGTTTCCTATGGGATGATTCAGTCTTTGATTTCTCTGGGCCCCAGGTGATTACATCTTACCAGAAGCTGCAACTTTCACACAAACCCTAACAGAAAACAGAGGAAAATTTCCTGCAATGAGTAGGGATTAAATATTTTTTTGGTGAGAAAACAAATCTGTTTTATGTAAAATAGTGCAGCCTTGCACTTTGCTGGTAACAGTGTGGAGTGGCAGGGCCTATGACTGCCTAGAATTCCACAGAAAAGTTGTTTTGGAAAAAAAAATAGCATGACTGGCAGATGCTAGGTAGACTCTGCTATGCTGCACAAGCCTTTGGCTCCAAACAGAAATAGCTGGCCTGCAGATGTGTGCAAGATTTTGTTTAGTCTATAATAGTTATTGCTGCAGAGAAAACTTTGTTTTACTCCTAAATACTCCTTCTCCCACACACATGGACGACCACAATGCACACACACACAGTGCTTGGCAGCAGAAGATGCAGAGCTGCTTGTTTGAAACCCAGAGCTGGAATCCAAAGGCATTTCCCAGAGCCAGAGGGGAGCCAGAGGAGGGTCAGGGGAAAGAGACATTGGACAGACACCCTGGCAACAAGAAGAGATGCTGCACATCAGGGTGGGGGCCAGGAGAACCATGCAGGGGTGGGTTAGGAAAGGGAGGGAAGGAGGAGGAAAGGATGGGCAGAGCTACAGTTCGTAAAAGGGGATGGGAGGCACTGCTGATCTACACCAGCTGCAAGCTAGCTTTCAGCTCTGGTTCTGCATCCTGCCAGCCTGAGAGAGTTTGGCCACAAAGCTTCACTAGATCAGGCCTCTGCTTCCTGTGCCTTTTTGTGTTTCAGAACTGGGGCCATTGACCATGCACCTGGCCTGGCTCTGAACCCTTCTTGTCCTTTGACAAGTCTCTGAGGTGCCAAAGCGGACAGAAAGAGGGAAGCCAGCCTGGTGCACCAACTGCAAAGCAAGGCAAACGTTCCAGTGTGGCAGTGGCAGGTGTCCCTTTGCTGCCCTGGCAGTGATAAATGTCACCCTGACCTCCTAAAAAAAAACAAACACACACTCAGGCACACTTCACCTCTTGTTCCCATGATCTCTGGAGCAGCCAGGAACACACAGGGCCCATTCTCCAGGCACAGGATCATCTTCCACTGACTGCTGCTCATCCCCTGCCCTGCTGGGGAATTTCGAGCTCATCAGTGGAGTTGCACGTGGAGCCTGGGCAGACTGGAGACCACAGACAATGTCCTTCCTTGTGGCCACAACCACAGGAACTGCATTGTGTGTCCCAACACTGGAGCTGTGTTCCCCTTGGCTGCCTCTCTGGGAGATTTCCCGACCCTCTGAGCCTCTCTGCCCTTTCAGTGCTGGGCTTCTGCTTGATGTTTCCCAGCACTGTTCAGGGCAGCTCCACCAGAGATGTTCCCAGCTCTCTCACTGCCACCCCAACCTGAGGTCATGTCATCCTGCTCAAAGTACACGACCCCCCCAGACTTCTCCCAAAAGGAGCTCACTCTGAAAGAGGTCCTGTGCTTGGTACTCCTTGCTGTGACACCTGTGACCAATCTTTTGGAAGTGTTCCCTGGTCATCCTGATGAGTCATTTGGAAAATCCACCTCCCAGAGGTCCAAGTGCCTTTGGCCCCCCCTGCTCAAACCCTCCTGTAAGTGGAGAAGTACTGTGATCCTCACAAAAACAGGGACACCTGAAGGAAACTGCTGGGATAAATATTATAATAAAACCCAATAGCAAAATGCCACAGGAATTCCCAGATTTGGAATCTGGGAGCAGCAGGGACAGAGAGATTTGCATTACCCACACCAAGAACCTCCAAGTGGTGACTCCATGAGCAGTTCTAGCCCATGGAACATCTCTCATACTTCCCAGGAAGATGGGGTGGGTGTCCCCATGGAGCACAGCTTGGTCTGGAGGCCCTGACAGATGAGGTCAGTAACACATGGGAGTCACAGTGTCATCTCAAAAGGCCCGCAGAGTAGCACAGCCCCCTCCTCCTCCTCAGTCTCAAGCCACAAATCCCATCCATCCTTTTGCCTTTGCAGCAAAACTCAACTTCAAGCACAATAGCTTTTATTGAAAGGACTTTTGTTAAACCTGGGATAAAAACCCCAGAACAAGACTGGGAGGTTCTGCTAACTATGTTTCAACTCTGCATGATGCTCCTCAAACCAAACTCCTCTCAGAGTACAGATCTTTGAATCTCTCTGCCAGCCAGAGAAGGAGGAGTTGTCCCATTATCTAAGGCAGAGAGAGCATCTACAACTTGAACTGGGTAATCCCTTAATTAGTGTGGTCTCCAAAATAATCCTATTGAATGGTTTACAGCCCAGTTTAAAGCAAGCCTGCCACAATGTAATGGGCAGCATGTCAGTCCTGGGTGCCTTTGTGTTAGTTGATTTAGTTGATTAGCTTTCCTTTGATTAGTTTTGATTAGCTTAAAAAAAAAAAAAAAAAAAAGTTGATTAGCTTTTGTCCTATCTGCTACAACAGGTTGTGCCCCAAGTCTCTCAATCTTTCCACAGCACTAAGGGGACTTTGCCTACCAGATTAGAGCTTGGTGGGTTTAAAAAGCCAGGAAGGTTCTTTTGACAAACTCGTAAGACCACACAGGCAATTTAAAACTTTGCTTTTCATGTACATCTCTTGGGAAACATGTTCAGGCTGCACCAGCTCAGCCTTCTCTCTGCATGCTCAGACCAGGATTAGCTGAGTCTTCTCCAGGAGCCCAAGGTACTCTGTAAGAAGATGACACAGGGGCTGCAGGCAGCACCCTTTGCAAGGAGATTCATCTTAGTGCCAGAAGCTCCATCCTTTCTGCTGAGGTTGAAGAAGCAGGATGGGGATTAAGAAATTAGCCTGGTCTCCAGTAGCGGAGTGGGAAGAAATGTTATTACTGATCCATGAAGACAGATAAGAAAACAATTTGCTCTCCTTAGAGATGTTTTTGGGATTCAGGGATTCAGTGCAGCCCTAAAGCATCACCAAGGTCACTGCGAGAATTAACTACAGGGGTCTGGTGCTTTAGGCAGGTAAAGCCCTGAAGATCAAGAAAAGTTCCATGAAATCAAATTTGTATATGATGCAGCATGCATTCGTGTGGCAAAAACCCCAAAAAAACCCAATATTTGTGTTACGATAACAGTTATTCTTTCTTCTTTCTTAGTGCACACATATTTACATGTGCACTGCCCTTTTAACTGCAAATCCTGACCAGTTCTCAGAGGACAATGTCTGGAAAGGTTTCCTTCTATTGCCAGAAGAAACAAATCTCTTTTATGAGAGATATTGGCTAAGAGGAGAAAATGGGGTTGGTTTTGGACTGGGTTCTGAATGCCATTTCTCTTCCCTCCACCCACTCCCTTTTTCTTCTCTGATTCACAGGGAAACCACAAAGCAAACTCAGGACTCTATGAGATCTGTTTATGTGAACGTTCTGGCTTTCTTTTAGGACACTCACTTCCACCCCCACTAACCTAAATCTCCATTTATACCAGCCCAAAAGAAATTAAGCAAACTTCCACAAGTGTAAACACAACAGAAATCTGGATTGGTATTTGATCACCACTGGGGGTTACATTGATACCCAAAGGCAAATTTTAATCCTCTTGCTTGGTCTGATTCTGCTGAATTTGGTTATCTAAACTTTTCAAACTCACCACACTGCCCTTTGCATGAGGACAGAAAATGCCCAAAATCCCAGTTTCTCAGTGTGCTAGCTGGATGATCCCTCTGCCTCTCCAGGTACCAGTTCTGAAAGGCAACTTGCAAGACACTCACTCCTGTGACCCTCCACCTCCCTGTCTTGCCATCACTACATCATCAGAAGGCTCCATTTCAGTGCAAAATTGAGCAGAATTAGCTAAAATTAACTTCGCCATTGTTTTTATATGATATTTTATATATTTCAGCTTTTGTCTAATTGATGCTGGGATTTAAGGGATTTTTAAGAGCTTCGCAAACCATTCATGTGTTTCCATGGGCACTTCAGTGCCTTTAAAATTCCAGCCTTGGATCATCAGCTCTAAAATGAGATCAATTCCCAGTCTAACAAAGAATTGTAGGAAGAATGCTGTTAATGCTTATTTACAAGGTCTGGGTAATACAGCAACAAACTAAACTGACAGGAAAGGCTGTAGAAAGGTCTGAAAAGCACTGCATATAACTGATGTGTTTTAACAAATGCTTCCTTTGCCTGTGGAACAGGTTCTGCTCAGGGTTGGGTAGGAGTGATCACACATCAAAGGCTTCTTATGCAATTGTGAAGGCCAAGAGCAAACTCCTTCCCTGGCATCCTGGGATGGCACTGAATTTGTAAAGTTACATTAAATGTAGAGCTGCCTGGGAAATTTCTGGAGAAAAAAATAAAAAATAAGTATTTTCTGAATGACTGCCTTGGCACTGGGAAGTGCTGATATATCAGAGTGAAACATTTCATGGGACAGTGTTGAGGCTTCCATTCTGAAAGGAAAAGATGAACAAATATGTTCTGCTTCCACCACTTTCAAATTCATAGTTATTAGCTGAATGGCATGCCAGTTTTCAAATTAAAAACTACCTTGGAATTTCATATCACAGGAGTTTCCTTGACCAATCTGACATGAAGACTGGGGGAAAAAATTAAAGGAATTCCTGCAAATGTGCACTCCTAGCTCCTCACACAGCACCAGGGAAAGCCCAGCCCTGCCCTGGGAACTGGCTCTGCATTGCAGCCCAACCTGTCCTGCAAATGGGGCTAATGAGGAGTGATTTCTGTAATACGAGCTGGCAAGCACAAGAAAGATTTCACACCCTCCCTCCCATGAATGGGGAAGAAGCATTCAATTAGGAGCACAGCCTATTCCTTAATCATTTCCTTTGTGTGTGTGGTTATTAATATCTTTCCATGACTAGTCAAGCCAGGGGCTATGTTTTTCTGTACTAGTTTTGGCTACAACTCGATGCTTACAAAATACATATAGAAGTCACACCCATCGAAAAGTAAGGAAATAAAGGGATATTGTTGTTGGCATTACTTGCAGTAGCAACCATTCTCCAAGGGTACCAAAACTCCTAGATACTTAATAGTATATACATTATATATATATAAATTATAGAAATAATAGACATATTATACTCTCCTCTTTGCCAATATAGTAACAACTATACTGGCACTCCAGATGTTGGCACTGGTCCTGCAGACAGGGCTTCACTGTGTGACACATCTTGGTCCTTTGTGCTCTCAGCTGGCTGAGCACCTGGATGTGCTCATGGATGAGCTTCTGACAGGCATCCCCCAGCAGCAAGGTCATGGCACCTCAAAAATCCTCCACACAGTCCTTCACATTCTCCCACCGGAGAGAGAAATCAATGAGTGGGGAGGCAGTGAACAGAATAATGGTATTTATATCAGCCATGATTTCAGTGAACATCTCTGTACTCCAGAATGGAGATTCCAATGATTTAATTAATGAAGGCCTCTTTTGCTTTGGGATTCTGCCTCTCAAGACATTGTTCAAAAAGGCTTTTTCTTCCACATGTGAGGATTTCTTTTCAAAAAACCCTGTTACAGACTCACACAGCAGATTAACAAAGGGAATATTTTACCACATGCCTTGTTCAAAATGAGGGAGTACCCACACTGTGTACTGAGTTAAATAAATCACAGTTGCATCATGTAACTACAAGCTGGATGTCCACCTGTAGTGGCGAACATGTCACTATGGCCACCCAAAAGTGATCCACAGGTGACTACATGCTGAATCAAAGCTACTGTTCAGAGACACAGCCACATGCCACACTTCTAGGCTGGACTTAGCATGGTGAGTGGTGGCAAGGGAAGAGTTTATGGCCTCTAAAAACACCCAAGTTGTGTTTAGAGATCCTGACCTATGGACAACTCATTGAGAAGACTATGAAGACCACTGCTTGCAAGTATTTCCTGCACTTGCCCAAAAGGCAGAGAGCTCAACAGGTCTGACAGAAAGAGGTACATAACGGTGGGAGCCCTTGCCAGCATCCTCTCACTGCAAAGAGAAGATGGGAATGCAGAGGTCTGAGTGAGATGTCCTGAAAAGAAACAGGCCAAGAAGACAGAGTTCATGTGGGGAGGAGTGCAGTGCCTGGGTTTGATTTGAGGCTGAGTCAAGGCCAAGCCACGGCCCTGGATTCTCAATTACTGAGATCACATAAGCCTGACTTGAAAAACAACTAACACAAATGTCCTCAGAACTGGTGACTATGACACACCAACCAAGCCAAAAGGCACTAAATTCAGCCTTCCACCCAGCCCAGCCCCAACAGGGCTCTGATCTGGCAGTTCATACCCTGAACCAGCTCACCAGCTAATGCTCAAACAGGATTTTGCCTCCATCCCAGACACAAGGATGACCCAACAGCACTACAAAACCACCACACAGTCCTGGAAGCTATGCTGGAATAACACACAGCATCCTGGTATCTGTGTGCTTTATCTCCACATTTCTACAGCTCTTTTTGTACAGTGCCCAGTTTCTTCTCAGACCTCTCCTTGCCTTTGGTACCACCCATGCCAGCGCTTTTGCCAAATGGGAACTGTGGCTGCCATGATTCCTGCCTGGGCTGGGGCTCACTGTGCTGCCAGCACCTCAAAAGGCAGCACCTGTGGCATGATACCACAGGGTCACCCTGATCCTTCCAAAAAGCTCTGCAAACCACCACACAAACCAAGACCTGTAGCTCTTTTTCCCTTTCTGCTTGGAGGTGACAAAGCAGAACACTGCTCCTGCCTTGCATTCCTCCAAGCACACAGGAAATCATAAATCAGAAGAAAAGTGTAACATTCAGAGAGGAACTGCAAGAGGTCAAATTCTAGGATGGGCTGAGGGGCTGGGGAGAGTGAATGGGGAACCAGTAAAGCCAGCTACTAAGTAAACACTATCCCACACCTCGACCTTGGCTGGGAGAGGTCCTGCTCCAAAAGGGGAGTCAAGTGTCAGGACAGCTTACGAGTCTGCCCCTCTTTCAAGGGAATCCATATATACACATCTATCTATATTCTTAATTTTCTTCCAACCCTCCCATTGACTCTTTTGTAATATAATTAATAATAATATTAATAATAACAATAACAATAATAATAATAATAATAATAATAATAATAATAATAATAATAATAATGTAACTTTTAGCAGGTCTCCCTGGCTCTGTGACAGGACCTGCTCTACCTTCTTCCCACCAACCCATGGTTTAGGCTGAAGCACTTCTCTGTGGCTGACTGCAGCAAGGATCTGCTCCATTTAGAGGTGACTTGGCATTCTGGTTTAAATGGCTGAGATTTACACTGGCCCAGATAAATCTATTTATAGTAAGTGTTATGCTAATTCCATACACTGGTCTGATCCACTTGTACTAACTGGAGCAATAAAGCTTTCTGCTACCTGTTCAGTTTAACTGGTTTTGTGCAGCTAATAGCCTTTTTTTTTCCTAGGATCAGCTCTCACTCTAAGGTAGATGTGTATTTCCCCTTGCTTTCCTTTTCAGTGAGCCACCCAGTCCTCCATTTCCTGCAGCTCTCCTCCTCCCTGTGGAAATTGCTGGCTCAATCATTGTGTTTTGAATAAATAGGAGAAATGTGAGTAAAAACAGATTATGCAAGCAGTTTTAAACCTACTTTACATCACTTTTTAAAAAATTGAATTATCTTGTTACTCTATCTGAGGTTCAGGTTATGTTTTGTAAAGAGTAATTCATTTACTGTCACTCTTGTGAACCAAGGAGTGTGGAGGGGATTCTGTTCATTGTTAAAATGTATCTTTGGGATATCTTTGGGATAAACTGCACCAAATGCTTAATGGAGCAACAGAAGAGCTGTTTTTAGCTGTTTGAGTCTCCTATTTTTGTTTTTTTGTTCCAGGATAATGGAATAAGCTGTGTTTCTAATCTTGACTAAAACCTCTCTACAGATGGCTATGAGTATGATGCAGATATGGAAGCCTGTGCCAGTGCCTCTGGATCCTGGGAGCACAAGGGAGTTTTCTGCATTTACAAACTGAGGTAGCCCAGAAAAAGCTCTGATTATATGACACTGAAATGATGCAGAGATGCAGAGTCCTCATCTCTCTCCTCACTGTCTGATTCTCACTTGTTTTTTTAAAAAAGGCTCCACCGAAAAATGTCTTTTCCCTTTTTGAATCCAATGATTGCCCAAACACTTGAACGTGTTACCAAATCTATCAGCTGCAGCGCCTTGCCTGCTACGGAACTCCAAGCAGCCACCAGACTCAACTCTGTGCTCCATATAAAGTCCAGGGCAGCACACTTAAAGACTACTACCTGGCCTTGCTGCAAGATGGGGTTTGGATTACAGGTTTCCTAAGAGCAAGTGACAGTCCTGCTGTGAAGAGCACTTAGAGGTGTTCTCAGGACAGCTTCTGAATGCTGATAAAAAGTTAAGATGCAGTAAGTACACCAAGACATGAAAAAACAGAATGCCCAAATCTGTTTTTTTTTAAATGGTACATGAATACAGATGTTCCTGGTGTTGGGTGTTCTATTTTCTCATGTTTTACAGAGGCTAGATGAAGGTATACAACCCCAAAAACCTCTTCCAGCCTCTTTCTCCTGGCCTCAACTTAGCTTAGCTCCAGCTTTCCTAAGAGCGCTCATCATGTTTTGCACAGCTACAGAAATATCCCAGTCTTTCTCTGAAATGTGCTTGAAATGTAGATGTCAATTTATGGCTATTATCGTTTTACTGAGAGGCTGGAGGTGGTATGTTTAGACAGTTTTGAGGCAAGATGAATAAGACTTCATATTTTGGTTGCAGGGTGCTCCACTGACTTTAAATCAGTACATTAATATTTAGCAAAAACTGATACCTCTCTTCAGGAGCCATACAGTGACAGATACAGCTTTTATGCACTCTGCTGTATACACACAGGCTGGTTTTTTTTCAGTATTGCTTCTCATTTATGTTCAAACTGTAAAAAAGGTCTGTAGGGATTTATTTAAACATTTGAGCTTACCAGTACTTTTCTCATACACTGACTTCTCCATCACTACTTTCTGACAGCAAGTCTGAGCTCCTGTAGGATCAAGGCACTAAGCAACCAGATCTAGCTGGAACTGCTTTGAAAAGGGCACTAGATTAGATGACCTCTAGAGGTCTCTTCCAACCTAAATTACTTTAGGATTTAATGGCTTAAAGACAAAAATCCTTCCTTAGCTCATTTAATGCACTCCTTATGTAATGTATCTCATAATAATAAGTTTTTCCCAGCTTCTCTTTTTTAAGTAAAGTGTTCAAGGAGACAACAGCACCTTGAGGAGCTGGATCTCCCACCATCCAACCCTGACTGATCTGCAGACTGTGACTGAAAGCAGAGAGGAAATGCTATAAATAAGGTAATTTACTTTTCACCACCCACCATTACAGAACAGGGGGGAATTTCTGACAGACGTTACAGCAAGCTATTTCCGACTTCTGCCCTAGTACCTCCTACTACTAGTACCTGAGCAGCTTCTCAAATCTTGAGAGTAAAGGGAAGCAGTCCAATAATGTCACAGCACTGTTCATCTTCCAACACTGCTATCTCAGGGTGTGCAGAAAGGAAAATCCCATTAGAAAACTGACTTGGTGAGGGCAGGTAGATCAGGCTGGAAAGGGTAATGCTCTCAACTGTTTCCCTAGAGTGGAATTTCTTCCCCTTTTGGGGGTTTCACATCAGCAATATGCCCATGTCTGTGCAAACTATAGTCAAACCAGTAAGGACCATCAACCACTCAGGGATTCTCCACTTAGTAGATCAGACAGTTGACTTCAAAAAGCCACCATCCTAAGGGCAAACGATGTTGTTTTTGCCCCCTTCAGATCACTGAAAGCCACTTCTCAACTGAAATGCTGAACTGAACACCTCAAAGTGATGGATTCTCTATGCAGATCATTTCATAGGTCAGCCATGTGGACTAATGATGATGAATTGGCAGAGCAACTGACAGAGATCATCTGCTACCTACCACACAGCAAATGCCACCTCTAGTTCACCAGAGCATAGCACAATTTCTGCTGATGGATAATAATTTTTCAGACTATAAAAGCAAATGGATCTCAACCTTCCTTTCCATTCTGAATATCTGTTTGCAGAAGAATGACACAGCAGCAAGACTCAACCTTTCTGGTTCAGTGTGCAGTACATCTCTGTAATACCCTCTTGAAAGGAGTTTAGGAAAAAGATGCAATTCTCAGCATCTGAAATCTGCATGGACAACTGCACTCCCACAGCTCAGTACTCTGCAGGACCCTCTGAGAGTCACTCTATGCAGTTCAGTTCCTGGAATGTCACTTAGAAGAAGGGTGGAATAAAGGACTTTTGAGTTCTGAAGAAGAAAATATCATCCAGACTCATCAGGAGCAAACTAGGTGAGGCAGCAGACACCACAACACACCTGTCAGTCTAGCAGCACCATTCAGGCAGGAAGTGTCTTCTCCTGAACCAAACTTCTGGCTCTTCCTTTGTGCTGACCTGAGCCTGCTGTGTGTCCCACAGAAAGAGGTAATTTGCCTTATTTCACACTCTCCAGCTAGTTCATCCATCTGACCAGTTCCATAAACATGACTCCAGTGGGACCCATGCACAGATATAGGTATGTGGATGACCATTTTACACCGTGAAAACTCTATCAGGTGGGGCCATAAGTGACACTTTGACCCAGCCTGCCAAGTAACTCCAGAGCAGAGACTGCTTGTCTGCTCATCAGAAAGCACTTCCCTTCCTGGGTCACAAGGACTGAACTTTTGTAGTGGCAATATGGAAACAGCAAAGACAGAACACAGGACAGTTCTTTTCTGAGCTGAAGAAAGGAACATTGTTTGGGTATGTGACTTCTCAGATGACAGCTGTTTGCTTTCTTCTACAAGCAAAATGGATTTATCAAAAAACTGCTATCAAAGAGTTCTGCCTTCTCCTCAAGTGAACTCAGCAGCATCCGTTTACCAACAGGGCTGTATGAGTTCCAGCAAGGCTTTGTTGAGACTTCCCGTTGTCCATAGTTCAGCTCAATCCACCCTCCCTCAGCAGGGATCTCTTTTCAGCACTAAATACTCCTTGTTTCTTTCTTTCTCTGTCTGCCCTGAGCCTTGGCTCAGAACTGGAGCTCCCCCAACCTCTATTCTCCCTTTGTCTCTGTCTCAAAGGCTTTTCCTGTGTCGTGTCCTGCCAAATACAGCAAAGGTCTTGCCCTCTCTGGCAGCAGAAGTGCTGGAAGTGCTAACTGACCTGGGGGCAGTAAGGGAGGGTCCTTGCCCCTTCCTTTGCTCTGGCACAGTTGGGTAACACACCCTCCCAAGTGCCAGATGTTTTTTGCTGTGTCCCAGTGGCAGAGAACAACTGTTTTTTCCTGTAGAGTACCGATAGCAGTAAGAAAGACAAACCTTTCCTAAAGGGATGAGTCTATGGTCATGCTGCTTCAGCTGGTGCTGCACAGAAGCTTGCTGAGGGAAATACAAAAAAGCATCCTATACTCATCCCTTGTTTTTATTTATTACTCTCAAGGCATGGGTATGGTCCCATTTTTCTATCTCTAACTTCCTCTTACAGCTCTCCAGAGGGAACACAACTGTTGTGATGTGGCTGGAGTTGGGGAATTAATTCTCATGCAAAGGTTTAATGTCTGTCATTCTTCTGAGTGCAGCTAGAAGGACTTTGACCAGCTACAGATTGCTTATCTGCTCTCTATGACCATATGATGGGCTATCACATCCCTTTGAGCTGGTAAATCATCCTTGGAGGATGAACCCTACTGTCCTGCTACATATTCAATGTCGTCTTGGACCCTGCTCTAGAGATAGGATGGTTAAGCTCATACACAGGGAGGAAATTCCCAAGTGCACACAAAAAGCCAGGGGGAATCATTGGGCAGGAAACGGGGACCAGTGCTGCTTGGAGTACATCCTCTGTACTGAATGATGTGGCCCAGACAAGGAAGAACAAAGTTGGCATTGTAGTACTGGGGCCTCAGCATCAAAAAAAGAATTGACGCATAAAGTCAAGGGTCAGAACAACATGGTTGAGCACTGTCCCATCCAATCCCCATACTGAAAATCCAGCAAGAAACCTCCAATTCTTCATCTCTTGGCATCTCCCACATTTTATCTCAATCCACGCAGTTCAGAAGTGAGGACAAGCAGGGATTAAAGTCCATGGGGCTAGATGCTACAGCATCTTTTCTGAAAAAAGCTTTTTCCCATTCCACCAATACACAGATCAGCCTGGATCTTTCCAGTGTCTCAGTCCTGCTTACTACTTTGGCAATGTCCCCCAGTTTTATGCATTATCTCTGAATTCAGATGAGTCAGTAGCACATCAAGAACTTGCTCTATCCCAAATTCCAGAACCCAGTCTGGCAGAACTGGTTCTGTTACACTCCCTGAACTCAAGTCAGCTCCCTGCCTTTTCCTCCCCAGCCTTCAGGTGGGCACTTCCCTGCAAACCTGAGAGCACCATCTGAAGTGCCAGCCAGAAAGGCTGCTGGGAAGAGAGGTGTGTGGGACAAGGAGTGTGTGGGAAGTGAGGGAAGGAAAGGGGAAAGGGGCCTCCTGCTCTCTCAGTGCTATCACAGAGGCTACATCCGAGGGTGAGGTCACGGCGCGGGGACAAATCCACACTTCCTGCCAAAAACTGGGTTTATCAGAGAGAACAAAGGGGTGATATTCTGACAAGAAACTGAGCTGTGGGAAATGCCAGTTTTGCTGAGCTGGGATGGAGTAGGAACAACTGACATGCTTAACCAGCCCTTCTTCTCATAGGCACAGAGAGCTCTGCTTCATCCCAGTGCTGCAAAATGGAGTGGACCACGCTGATGTTGAGGTGAATGGGGGTAAAATGCCCTCAAAGCAAGCCACAAGTGTGTGTGATGAGATTGGAGATCTTTTCCAACCTTAATGGTTCTAGCATTTAATAACCCAGCTATTCTTTGTCATATGAGTACAGATCAATCTCCTTTTGCTGCTCTCAGTGTCCACGCAGCTACTTTGCTGTTGCAATAGATGCAGACCATGTCTGTACAACCTACACACCTCCTGTGCTGGATTTTCAGGCCAATGGTCAGAGATTTAGCAGCCAAAACCACATGTCAGCCTCCTCTATGCAGTGTTAAATGTCTGGTACAGCCACTCAGATGCTGAGGAAGGACTGCAAGCTATATGCCTGTACCTCTGAGCACCTCACTGGGTGTACATGCAGGTCCCACAGCTAAATTTTCTTCCCTTGAAACACCCTTTCACTTTATCAACAGGCTGATGCACCCAACCCTTGCAAACACTGCATGTGCACATAATGCATCTACACACATGTTCACACATGCTGTTTCTATTAGCAGAAGCATTTACTAAAGAGTATGGGAATTATTAAATCCTGCTGTGGTGTGATGAAGCAGACTAGGTTTGCAGAAATTATCTCACTCTCTGAAATTATATAATCTGTTAGACTGTGCCACTTTATGCTTATTTAAGGAATGAATGAGCACTTCACTCTGGGATGTGCCACCCATGAGTTCTGACATCATCCCTTTAATCCACTGTGATGAATAAACTGCTCTGCTTTTGAGCCATCCCCTCACTACACCTACTAAAAATTCTGTACTAAAATGATTACTCTGAGTCCATGGATGGCGGTGTGATGTTCTCCCTCTCACTCACAAAGAGACCTGGCACATCAGCAAAGTCAACTTCTCCTGCAGATAAGCAAGAAAAGAATGTAAGGTGGGTGTGGGCACACTTTGGGTTGATATGGGCTGTAGACAACACATACAACCTTTCTATTACTGTTTTTTTCTGGTCCTTTATTCCCTCCTGTAAATTCAAGTCTCAGCACTGAATACCCTTCTTTACCAAATGAGCAGAGAGAGAGAGAGAGGAGAGAGCAACACAGAGAAATAAAAACACTGCTTTAAAACAAAGCCTCTCCAGTAAGCCAAAACATGCACCTCAACAAGTGAAAAGAATGGAGTATTTTGCCAAGAGATTCATGTAGGGGCAATTGTCTTGTTTTATTTTCTTCTCTTGGAGGCTCAGAGGAGTAATCAGCTCCTGCAGCAACCTGTGTGGCTTAGTCACTGTTCCTTTGACCTGTGTTGCTATTGTCTCACCCAGTTTGTCAGGGCAGATACCTGCATGCCTGGGCCCTGCTCATTTGCACAGAACTGATGGCAGAGCCAGTTTCCTCACCACCAAGCATGTTAGGAAGAAACACATGCAGACTCTTCTCTTAGCCTTCCAGAGGAAGTCTCCCAGCACACCCTGTCCCCTTTTCTAAGCTGGAGAAACGCTTTTCCCTTTCTTCCAGCAGCTGGCACAGCAATGGGCAGAACATTAAATACAATGGTTTTCCCTTCTTGGTCCATGGCCAGGCTTGATGGGTGTTGGGACTGCAGTTGTGGGCAGCTCCTGCTGAACTGAGAGCCAGCCGGGCAGCAGCCAGGCATGGATGCAGTGGAGCTGCAGGAACCCAGCCTCCACCCTCCCTGCAGTCCACAGGGCTCACTGTTCAGTATCCTGTATTTTCTCCCTATCCTATGGGTCCTGTAAAGAGGAAGGTTGGCAGCTTACACTGCTGTGTACTAGGGAGCAGAAACACAATTCATCTCCCTGCAGCCTGGAAGACACACACATTCCCCTGGGGCTGCAGTTAAGCCATGCAGTCCAGCCCCCTGGCACAGGAATGAAACATACAGCTCCCTACTGCTCCAACATACTCCATGCAGGGAATCCTGCAGCTTAAATTCCTTGTCTCACCCATTCCAGTCTCTGCAGTGTCTCAGAGAAGACAGAGAAGTAATCAGAAAGCAGGTAAAAAATCTCAACATCTCATCTCTTAGAATGCTCAGAGTTGAGGCTTTATGGGGTGAGCAGATTCTGGTAGCTTTTAGGTGCAGGAATTAACACAAATTTATGCTGCAATGGCTGCAGGAAGTTGCTAGGTGTTGCGGAACCCATCCCTCTCATCAGCCCCATGTATCCAAACAGGGGCCAGGCATGCGTGTCCACCCTGGCAAACTATGTGAGGCGGCTCAGAGACAGCTGCATTCAGACCCAAAGTCACTCTTGCAGCTCTGGTTACAGGCCTTAGACTTCATGCTGTTCCCAGCCTTGAACAATTCAGCACACAAACCTGCCATCCTGAGTTCATCTGTTACCCTTTTAAGCTCTGACACCAAACTTAAGGCACCTTCCTCTTTCTTGTATCTACTACATGACCTGAATGGTGTCTCAGCTCACTGTACCCATGTTAGTAACACCAGAACATGTGCCCTACAAACCAGCAGATACTGTTTAAGTGGAGAAAGGGACTGGCAAGCTCCCCCATACATGGACTTCACCAAGTCAGGAGTTGTGATGAATTTACAAAGCCCTGATCTATGCATTAGCAGAGGAGACAGTGCTTTACTCCTCATCCAGTTATTACAGGTAAGGCTGAACTGCCCTATTGACAGTGCAAACCTTCGCAAAACCACCCAGATTATCAAAGACTACATCACTGATAACCTTTAGAATGTGCAATAAGCTTCCATCCCATGCAACAGCCAGGGAAAGCTGCTAGACACACAGTCCAAGCTCCTCCAGGCAAAGGATTCTCCACCATGCTGTTGCATCTCTCCTCCCTGACCAGAATGCTGAGCACCTCTTGATGACACCACTGAGACCTGAAGAACCCAGCCTGACTCCAGGAATCTGCACAGCCTTCCTGTCTCTGGGAGGGAGGCATCACAAAATGAAGGGAAATAGGTGGCTTCTCCCACACAGAATGCAAAGCTCCCTGGCTTTGGAGGAGGACACATTTCAGCAGGAACCTGTCTAGAGCACACATGAGTGAGGTTATACCAAGTAACGTCTCAGTGAACTCATTCTGTGTGCTCACTTGACCATTCTGCAGTCCTCCAAGAACCAGGCTTGGAATCCAGAGACACTGCATGGTGCCAAAACAACAAGCAAAGCACAATTATCACATGTGGCACTCTTCCTGGAAGGTGACCTCCTAGAAGGTCACCTAGAGGGTGACTTTCCTAGAGGTCACCTCCTAATGGGCAACTCTTCCACAGATCATTTCAGTAGCCCAGCTAAGCTACATGAGCCCATCACCTCTGGGTCTAAATACCCTCTTCCACCACAAGGTTATTGCTATTTTGGTTTTTGTCCTTTCATCCTCTGGAAGGCTTTGAGGGAAAGGTGTCCACACTCAGACACTTAGTGTGTGACAGCCAGAGTTCTACACTTTGCAAAACTACTGAAATGAAAGCAAGGGATTTGCAACTGGGATACTATTTGTATCCCAGTTTGCTGATATTCTTACAGGTTATACACTGTTACAAAACTAGATACGTTACAGGAGTGTTATTTCAGTAACAAAGTCAATTGTCAACCTAAACATCCTGCGATTCTGTGATTCTGAAATAGCAAAATTTCCCTTGCCCAGGTGCTACACCACTTATCAATTGTCCCACAAGCAACCTGAGAGACTGTATTTCAGTTTAGTATTACTCACTGCAGACTCACAGCTTTGAGGTCTGGGCAGTTTTATCTCAAAGATAACAAATGGTTTCAAAATCCTTTTCTGATCTGGAGAGTTGGGATGGATTGGTGGGATTTCAGCTTTGGAACAGTGGTCCTCCCGCACACCCTGCTCATGCAGTTCACAATTCAAAGTTACTAAGGAAGCTGCTAACCAAAAATCTGGCATAAAATACCATTTCTGAAGCTCAGGCAGAGATCTCAAGTCAATTGTCACACAGTCTGTTTTCTCATACCAGGGGATTTTCCCTAACTACATGTTCAATAAAACCTTTAGCTCTGCCCATGCTAATGCAGGTTGAAGGTCTGCAGCTTTCTCCTGAGTACTTCAGGATTCAGATGGCAGTTCCGAAGACAGGGAATCTCAAATTAAGGGACCTCTGCTTCCACTGACTTCTGTGATACCACCTATGCAGGCAAAAAACCTATGCCACATGAGGGCCCTGCTGTGATCACCATAAACCATGCCCAGTACAACCCTGGCAAAGGCCAGATTTGGTTGGGTATTACTAACTTGGGGTCACTTTAAAGTGATGCTGAAAGAGGGAGGCTGGAATCCAGGAGAGGAAACAAAGAAAGCACCACACAGATGTATAAATAGGGGCTGGCTGGACATTATGGACCGCTGAATCTGGGAGAGGATCTCATGATGGTACTGTGAGAGGAAGTAGCTAGATGGTGACTTCTTTGCTTTCTCTTCTTCTCTTCTCTTCTCTTCTCTTCTCTTCTCTTCTCTTCTCTTCTCTTCTCTTCTCTTCTCTTCTCTTCTCTTCTCTTCTCTTCTCTCTTTACATACTTTGGACCCTTTGACATTATAAGTGCAATGATAAAGAAATAGAATAAATAAAGGCAAGTATGATGACTGATATAGATAATACAGTACTGGTTTTGTGATAATCTTTTCTTTAGTGCAACTAAACCAGCAAGGGATTGCAATTGTACTCATTGGAAAAGCAGCTCCTTGTGTAGGTGTATTGTCAGGCAACTGGGATCAGTTTATGTAAGAAGCCTTGTGTAACAAAAACCAATTTCCAACCAATGCATGTGCTCCTTTGGTTAAACTGATTCAGTTAAATGGATGACTTCTTTGGCCATGTTGGATGTAATTTAAATTTGCTTTTAAGTAACTTCTGCTAGCCAATTTGGCTTATCTCAGACTGCAGGGCAGTGGTGTGCAATGTCCACTGACAGAAATCACACAGAAGCCACTGAAGTTTTTTTTTCTTCAGGGGCCTTCACTAACACACAACAAGGACACATCAAAACTGGTTAAGCTAGCTTTAAACTTGCCTAATTCAACCTGGTATCAAACTTCACACAATCACTTTGACTAAGGGTTTTAACTCTTCCCATTTTGTTTGAAACAGAAAAAGTCAAAAAAGTTAGAAATTATTTTCTAAATATACTCAGTTTTTTACTTTCTTTTCCTTCTGACACATGGCAATTTCTTTTTCTCCTTGCATCTTTCAGGGAGATAGAATTACATGCCTGCATTTATTCTCTGCCTAATGAGAGCCACAACAAGGCACAGAGAGCACTGCACACTGCTGGAACAAACATCTCTGTCCCTGGGTCACTGCCTGATGGCAGTGCTGCTCCAGGGACTCCTGGGAGCTTCTGCACTCCTGCCTTCCATCCAGCCAAGAGGCTCTGAGGCATGGGGGAGGTGACTCTGCACCCCCAGACCTGGGCACGTACGCAGGCTTCTCCTCAGCACCCATCCTGCTGAGCAGCAGAGAGGTCCCTGGGGCTTGGATGCACCTGGAGAGATGCTGATAGCAATATGGTCCCTTAGGTGATGGAGGCTGCCAGGGCTCCTGGCCAGGCAGCTCCAGCAGCTGAATCATGGTGCTAAAGTCAGAGATCAGCACCTCCTGGCTCACCCCACTCTGTGGTGGGTAACCCTGACCTCACAACAAGTCTGATTAACAAGGTTAGTTAATAGCAACAACAACTACAAGAGCAGCCTTAGTTAAGGAAACAACCTGCTGATTTCCCTCCCTTGTGGGAATTACCACAGAGGCATCTGTGGTTCTCTGTGACCCACAGTGTGCTACAGCCAGGCCCAACCTCTGCAATTTTGTTCCTACCCTTCCCTTGTCCTTCTGATTGTTCCTAGAGTGCATTTTCACCCAGGAGGAATAACCACTGTCCCTATTCATCCCTTAGTACCAAGTGAGTTCTCCCTGAGCAAGGAGAGAATAAAGGCAGAGGGGGTAAGCTGACAGCATGCCCGAGTCTTGCAAAATTCTTTCATTTTGCAAGAATGAGCCAAATATACTCATCTAGCCCTTCTCCTTAACAGGTCTGCAAGTTACCCTTGTACTGGCTGCCGCTGTGCATCACTCCAGACCCCTGCCTTCCCTCCCCGAGTGGAAGGCAGGAAGATGTTCCTAGATTTCCCAGACTACTGCTAGTTAAACAGAAAGTTCTGCAGGGCTGGGGAGACGAAAGTCACAACATCTATAGGGGTTGCATCCAAATGTGCTAGAACTGGTCTTTCCAGGTAATTATACTTGTTTACTGGAATTGAATATACATGTCTCTACAAGATGCCTTACAGAAACAAGATTTATCTGCCAACCTGAAGATCTATATGTATTTAAGTATTGCAATTTTTTTTTCAAAAAAAGTTTTCTTTGTACCAACAAAGAGCCATGGATTGAGTGTGCATTGTGCATTGAGCATTGATTTGGAGCGTTTTGACACATAATCAGATTTGATTGCTAAAGTAGACTCGTTTGGTAGCCTCATTATGGTTTGTTTATGCTTGTGCATTATTTTATGGAGTTGTTTGGTTGGTTTTTTTTCCTCTGTGTTTAACAAACAGAAAACAATTTTATTATCTCAAAGGTTCACTGTAAAACATGGCACAAGTCTTGGCTAGGGAAGGCAAAGTGGGTGCCAGCAGGAAAGGGAGGGTGATTCCTGGCTCAGGGACTGGGATGGGCAACCTGCAATAAATTTTTGCCTCTTTCACAAATGTTTACTATGGCAAGGGACTTTCCTGATCGCTGTCTCAGCCTCGATTGAGAAAGCAATTTAGATGTTACCTTCTCTCACCTCATTTTAGCTGTATTTCTGTGCACAGCTAAGCTTGTTTGGTGTTTTGCTTTTTCTATAGTTGTGGAAGAAACCCTGGCCCTTAGAAGGACCTAAGTGTTCTTGTATTAAAAAGAAAAAATAATAAAAATTGTAACATAGGAACTAATTAAAAGTTGGGAGGAAGGAAAGTACATGAGGACACCAAAATCTGTATCCTTTGATAAAGTCCAAAGTGTTCTATTTTGTCCTTTTTTTTCCTTCAGATGCCATAAGCCTGTCAACATCAGTATTTTCTAACTGTATGTGCCCATAGATAACTTACTCCTCTGCTACCTATATTGCAGCCTTCCTGAAAGACACAGTCTTATTTTTCCCATCTCATCTCTTGTCCTCCCTGTAACAGGCAGACTGTGTCTGCTCATTTGGGAAATAGTTCATAATTCCATGCTTAAATAACTGGCTTTTGATATACGTCCAACACAGTGCTCTGAGAGCTGTTTTGTTTTTATGGATGGAGCAGACAGAACAGAATGATGTTGCCTGCATACTAAGAAACTTGGCCTGAAGCCCACACACACACCAAGGGCAAAATAAATAAATAAACATATCAATCAATCTTGACGTCACCAGGAAAAGGGTCACTGCCATGTGGAAGGAGACATCTGGACAGTGAAGTCACTGCTCTGGAAGGATGCCACTGAACACTTCACATTCTCTGCAGCACAATGGGATAAAATGACAGTCAGAAAAGAAAAAGATGGGGTGGATAAATTCTAACTGATGCTAAGTGAGCAGAGGTTTTAAAGAAGGAGCTTCATCCCTTCTGCAAACCATGCACCTAACTTTTTCCTGGTGAAAACCTCCCATAGTTCCAGCACCAACACAAATAAAACCAGCCTGTCATCTCACATAACACTGCCCATTACACTTTTGGAACCAGCTTTGCAACAAGAAAGAGCAAGATTTTACCACACAATTAAAATTAAACAATGTGCAAGAAGACCTTTTCACAGCCCCACACATTCCCACATGCACTTACCCAGGGATCTGTATTACCTGCAGCTGTACACAACCACACACACACACAAGATGACAATTGTTCTGAGTAACCACAGCAACAGACCACTGCAGCCTTTCATATTAATATTTCATGGCAATAGATTATTTTTAAAATGCACTTAAAGGAAAATGTAAATGGTTTTATTTACTAATTTTTGAGCAGGAGCAACAAGAAATGTCTGCAAGGAGAGACCCCTTGATAACTCTCTTCCCTGTACACACAGCCAACCAACTTGCTTCTGCAGCCTATTGTCTGTTCTTCCCTCTGTCCCCATCCAGGCACAGTATTGAAAGCAGCAGGAGATTGTTAGCTATGGAAGTTCTGATCTTCCCTTTACAGCAGCAGGACATCCTAGCCCATCCAGACACCTAGCCAGGATGCTCCTGGCACAACGAAGCATCTGTACCCAGAATGTGGAGGCTCTCCTCCAGCCCTGGGCATTTCTGAAACGGTTGGATTTAAATACAGCACAGCCAAGACAGAGCCTTTGTTGTCATAGCCCAGATTCCTTCAAGACCGCTGAAGAAAAAAAATAAAGCCACCCTCCAAGAGATGGGAATGTGCCTGCATGGAAAATGACCGGATTTCTTAGCACTGACTCTTCAGGCGGTTCAGATCAGCCCCTGCCCAGCTGATCCCCAGAGGCTGATGACACTTTTACCCTATCACCAAGGGGATCCGCCGATATCTGCCGGGCGCGACAACTGGGGATTTTTCCTCTGCAAAATCTCCGAACGCAGAGGGGGGACGGGTTGCGGGCTACACCCTCCCAAGGGGCAACGCCGGCGGGGAGCACCGGGACCCCAGCCCCGAGGGTTGGGGTGGGTCACCGGGCTCGGGGTCAATCCCCGCAGCCCCCCTTGTCCTACCGCTGCCTGGCGGAGCTCGCAGCCCCCCCGGGCCCTGCCCGTTCCCCCGCCGCATAAAGGGATGGTGCGGGAGAGAGAAGGGAGCAAGACACACACACACACCGCGTCGCTTACCGGAAACGGGGCGAATCCTTGATGCACTCCTCGAACTCCACCGTCATCCTGCCGGCTCGGCTCGGCTCGGCTCGGCTCGGCCCGGCCCGTTCAGCGGAGGAAGCTCATCGCCCGCCGGCAGCCAGAGCCCAGAGCCCAGCGCCCGCCCCCCGTAACCGCCGCACACGCGTCCGCAGCCGCCGCCGCCCCGCAGAGCCCCGGGCCCAGAGGGGGAGGAGGGCAGAACCGCCGGGCCCCTCCCGGGCCGTGCCCTCGCTGGGCTGTGAGACGCGGTTCCTCCAGTATCTCCCTGCTCGGCCCTGCTTCCCCGATGGTGTTTGGAGGAGAGGAGGTTGGTGGAAGGGTGTGTTTCCTTTGGCCACCGCCTCGTACACACCAGCTCAGCGCTGATTGTCAGGGGGATGAGCTGGAGGGGCAGCCCCGGCGTTTTAAAAAAAAACAAAAACAAAATCTCACAGGGTCACAGGCTGGGTTGGGAGGGACCTTAAAGGTCAGCTCATTCTGACCCCCCCTGCCATGGGCAAAGACACCTCCCACCAGCCTAGGTTGCTCCAAGCTCCATCCAACCTTCAACACTGCTAGGGATGGGGCAGCCACAGCTGCTCTCGGCAAACGGGTTCAGCACCCTCACACCGAAAAATTTCTTCCTAATATCTTCATCTAAACCTTCCCTCTTCCACTTTAAAACAATTTCCCCTTATTCTATTACTCCATACCCTTGTAAAAAGCTACTCTCCAGCTTTCCTGTAGCCCCTTCAGGTGCTGGAAGGTGCTACAAGACTTCTCCAGAGCCTTCTCCAGGCTGAACAACCCTAACTCTCTCAGCCTGAGGCTGATTACCGTGGGCTTGGTTCTAATCCTCCACCTGTGTTGTGAAGCAACACAGGCACAAGAACAATATAACCCACATCATTCTCTGTAAGTTTGATATAAATTAAACACTGATGGGCCTGAAGTGTAAATCTCTTCTTTGCAAGGAAATCAAACCTGTGTAATATGGACTTGGCCTAACAAACAGCAGAACCAGGGGCATATGAATCCATGAAAAAATGTCACCATGAAGCCTTACCTCAGCCAGGGATAGGTCAGGGATGAAAGAAGATCCTTGGTGCCATTCCTGTACTTAAACTACAACTTACATTCACCTCTAGACACAATCCTGTTTCCATTTGAGTTCCCAGACCTTGCTTTGTCAGTCACAGTTGAGAGTATCTTTGTGTGAGCTAAAGTCTGACTTTAACACAGTTATCAGATGTTGGAGGATTCTGAGGAACTTCTGTTCTGTCAGGATTGACCCCTCAGGATTCTTCTGAGGAAGAGGGGTCTGAAGAGACCTGCTGAGTGCAGGTCCAGGAGAAGGGACAAGGTGACCTCTTGTGGTCTCTGCTTTATGTGGCTTCATAAAGGTCAAATCAACACAATTTTTTTTTCTTTGGTTCTTTCAGCACAGATAAAAGAGTGTGGAAGTTTCTGCCTGTATGTGTATGAACAAACTCAGGGATTAGAAATTACCATCCTCTTTAAAAGCCGAGATTCATCAGTTTCATTGTAACAGAGCCTGGATGCCATTGTGTGAGCTGAAAGCTGGCTGGATTTTTTTTTCCCATTCAAAACAGATCTCAGAGTTGTATGAGAGGACAAGGTTTTTTCTCCTGCTCTCCCTCTATTGCTGAGTAGGGTGATCATTTATACTGGGTTTAGGCTATCTGTTGTGCAGACAAATATTGCAGCTCAGTATTTTAGAAAGAGATGATCTTTAAGGCCTCTTCCAACCAAAACGATTCTGTGATTTCAAAATACAGAACACAGTAATAAAGAACATCTGTAGCCTTTGTTTATTAGCATTTTCTTAGCTTATTCTTGTCCCTGTAGCTGTTATTTATCCTCAGCAAGTGGCAGGCTGCACACATCTTTTCATCATCAGGCTGAAATAGATGGAATTTCTTGCCTAAAACATCCATGCTGGTTTTTTTGCAGGGATTTGGTCATGGCTTTTGGTGGAGATGGGAGCAGTTTCACGCAGGGTGGGTTCACTGTAGGTTGGGGACATCAGAGTCTGAGTCCACAATCCCAAATTCACAAGCAGCCTTAAGGCAGGAGATCATGATGGGCCTCTGAGCAAGTGCCATGTCTTTGCCTCACCCTTAAAACTTCTGAGTCCATTTTTTTCACATTTTTCCTGTGGGAGTTAGGTTCCTGCTCTGCCATTTCCAGCCTTAATTTCCTTTGACTCAGGGGGCAACTGAACCCCCCCAGAACTGTGCTAGGAATAGCCCAGATTAAAAAAACCAAGAACTTCACTCAGGAGGTTTCTAAAGGCAAACAAAGCCAAAAAGACGTCTGCCAGCAGTAAAACTAAAGAGAGATGAAGAGGGAGGATAAAGACCCACTTCCAGAGGGGTTCGTTCCCTCACGATGGCCGGCTGGGTCACCTTCAGGCTTCCCTCCAAACCTCCATTCCCAAGCTGAGGTGTCACAGGGACAGAACGGAGGGGCCTTGCTCCCCCCCACCGGCAGAGCCTCCCGGGCCCAGGAGCCGCCACTCAACCTCCGCCCTTCATTTCCCTCGCGGCCAGGGGAGAGCGGGACCAAACCTGGACGAGCCAGGAACTATCACCCGGACACCGTCACCTCGACACTGTCGCCACTACCGGTGCTCTGCAGCCTGGCAGGACCCGCCCAGCCCGGCGGAAGCGGTCGGAAGTGGGCGGGAAAGCGGCTGAGGGGAAGGGGCGCGGCCGTGCCCCGTGCTGAGTGGACGGAGGGGAGGGAAGGGCTCTGAGGCTGCCCTGCTGTTCCCGTCCTAGGGCTGGAGGCGGGAAAGATGTTTTCCTCCCGAAGCCGATACTTAGTGTTCTTTCAGTATTTTGGCACTAAATATAGGTAGGTGCCTCAGGTTCCTCCTCAGCTCCTTGGGTCAGAAGCGAACCGTGTTGCGGCCCTGGCCCTTGGCGGGGGTTTAGTCGGGGGGGGGGGGGGGAAGGAAGAGAAGGGGAGGGAAGAGGTGAAAGGAGGGAAGGAGGGTTGAGTGCAAGAGGATAAATCCTTACCTGAGTAGATGACAGCAGACAGGGAGCTGGTTTGTGTTCACTGCTGTTGTGTAGGAGAATTAAGGAGGGGGTGGTTTAGGTAGGAAATGCATAGAACGGGCGAAGGGAGAACTTCAGAGGGCAGAGAAGGTGGCAAACTTGGGCCATCGGCCTCTGGGGGGAAGTTGAGTTCCTGTGGCCCCTGCAGTGCTGGTTTGTTGGGCACCCGGTGGTGTGGCCATTCTCAGAGGTTCAGATACCTGCAGGTGAAGGGATCCATGGCCTGAGTCCTGCAGGATTTACCTGAGGTTGGGCTTCCCCAGGCATTAACCATCCCACATGCATGGCTCTGCTTTTTTACACCAAAAACTGCATGGGAGAACATGCACATCTCCATCTCATGGCGTTTTGCCTATCTTTATGAGGGTTTTGCAGAATAACACCATCATATGCCAAAACCCACAGTTCTTTTGCAGTGCACTGTGTCACTGCAAGTGCTGACCTCGGTTACTCCGAGTAGGAGTAGGTTGTGTTTAGCCTTAGGGCGTATCTCTGCTCTTCAGCTTTGGTGAAGGGCTGTGACTTCTGTAGTAGAGAAGAAAGCTCATCACAAACCATCTTCACAGTCTTTTTGTCCCTTGGTGACATCCACAGGGCCCAAAAGAAAGGGACCTGCAACTGATGACCAGCTCTTATTATTATATATATATTATTAATATATATATTATTATTCCTGGCCCTGGAATAATTTAATCTGCAAACTCTTTACTTGTGGAATTTGTCTGCCTTATCTTCGAACACATCAGCCTCTATCTGAAGGCCTAGTCCAGAGTGTAACATCTGAAGATTCTTATTTCCAGTCTCCTTGCATGCAAATAACCACTACATCTGTTTTCCTCTCCATTGATCAAAGTGTCTGGTCCCTGCAAGTTCTGTAAGAAGATCAGGGGCACTCAATGGCAAAAACCTTGATGACTGTCCCCCACTAACATGAGGATGTGTGGGTAGACTTTGTAAAGGCCTTGGGTCTTGACACCCTCAATAACTATAGTATTTGATTTGCTCTGCAGTGGGGTTATGGAGACTTCGAATGATCAGTCAGTAGTTGGAGTCCAGAATTATTTGGAGGTAGGTCCTTACTAATCATATTGTCATTAAAAGGAAGCTGTTGGAAAGCTGGGCTGGGAGCAGACTTGCTCTCCCCTCCAGTCACTCTGTGACTGTGGCCAAGATATTTCCACACTGTGCCCTGGTTTGCCGTGTGAGTGTGATGGTTCTTGCATGCTCTCGCTCAGTTGTCTGCAGAAGGAAAGTGTGATGAAATATGGTTTGGATGAGTTCTCAGGATATATTTGTATGGGTTCTTGTCTGAGAGCGTTGTGGAGAAAGTGTATAAATATTGCGCAGATCTTGAAAGAAGAGCCCCAGAGGACTTTCCATCTCATTTATCTAATCCTCTGAACTATCCAGTGTCTCAGCCCCAGGCGCCGGACTTTGGGTGAGCCCAGCAGTTGTTTTGCATTATCCAAGTAACTTGTATTTTAACAGGAGAATGGGTAGGATGGGTGATTAAAGGAGAAAAGAAGAAGATGAAAAAAAAAAAAAAAAAAAAGAAAAGAAAAAGATAAACTTATTTGGTGTTGTCTTTTCATAGTATCAGCACTTTTGCAGGCCAGTTCTGGGATATGTGCTTTACTTTCATGTGGTGGTATTGATGCTGGGCACTGCTGAGCAGGGCTGAGTCTATTAGAACCACATGGGAAGTCTTAGAGCAACTTTAATGAAAAACTTCTGGAGCCTGTAGGAACTGATCTTGCTCCTTTTCTGGGCAGCCTTGAACTTCACAACTTTCCAAAGCCAGGAAGGCAACTGAAGGGAAGGGCAAAATTAAAATTGTAATGAGATCCGTACTGTGTTCTAAATATGTTCAGACATTTGTTTGCAGTTAGGCAATCAGATAACCTGTGAGGTGTAGATCTTGTGTTCCAGCA